>NC_057813.1:55134234-55195299 GCF_018294505.1 Triticum aestivum
AGAAATGAGGGTGGTCTAGAGAGAGAGACAAATATGACGTCACAACAAGAGATTCCATTCCCTTGAGTGTGTATATGCAAGGGGGGAGGGAATAGAGGCACCAGGAGAATTTTTCTGTGTGTGTGGTGTTTGTGTTGGTATGTGTGGGTGTGAGAAGATAATGAGACATGGGGGCAGAGGGTGTGTCACCGCGTGAGGTCCGGTGGGTCGAGGTGAGGCCCTTTGTTCGGTTCCGTCCTGCGCCACATTGGTCGGCCCATGACACATTTAGGAAGACCCATGGATGACTAGTCGTACAAGACAAAGATAGCAGAATTGTGAAGGACTCTGTGTCCACTGACAAAGCTGGCTAGGATTTGTAACCCTAGGTTCTCGGACTAAGGTAACCCCTCTATCTCTGATATTACTATTCAGCCAACCTAACTTTAAGGGGCATCCTACAGAATGCTCTTCTAGAATCATACTCGTCGATTAGGAAGAGAGGTGTGAGATAATGCATGAGAGACATGCGTAAAGATAATGTGCGTACATGGGACACGTAGGCAGGTCCATGTATATAGAAAGGGTCGATGAGGATTGTGCGTGTGTATGTTTGCGAGAGGAAGAGTGCTTGTGATAAAGGTTAGTGAAAACAGTTGTAAATGGTTACGAGAGGGAGGGAGGGTTATATCTAGAGTATGTGTGCGAGAAAGACACCTCGGGAGAGAGTGTGTGAGCATGTGTGAGAGACCATCGATGGAGAGTGAAACTACATGTAAAAGACTGCTCTACACATTGATTAAAGATATAAATTGTATCCAAATATTAGGATGGGATCATGATATTTGCAATTCGCGTAAGGAGCGGTCATTGATCCATCAAACATCTAGATTCTATCGAATTTGAGCATGTCTATGTTATTATTCGACACAATTGATCCACATAGTTAGTATTTTGAACTCCAGACAATGCACCGCTTTAGTCATCGAATATAAACATGAGTATAGTTCATGTTGTGTGTGTAAAGCACATTATACATACGAAAGTTACACAACAGACATTTATAAATAGCTACCTATGAACTAGTATACATTTGAATTCATCCTAAGGTGGTTTAAAAAAAATCAAATTCAACATGAAGTCCATTCAATTATTTGAATTTGATATCATGGCATTTGTAAACCATACCTAAACTATGGGGGTACCAATCTTTGCTCTGATTTTGTACATAATAGCATATGTAGTCGTGTACAAAATAGATTCAAATTTAGCCCCTCCATTCCAAAATAATCGTAGTTATAGGATTTTCAAGTGTCAAAATTCAAAAGGAAGCGGATAATTTAATGAGGTTTTCAAACATACAAGGTCAAATATAACGTTGTCTATTTAGGTCAATCCTCATAGTTCAAGAGTACTCTAAACGTGAATGCTTGTGTTTCAAAATTTCAAATGAAGCGCCAAAAGAGCCTCTACTCGCCCGAAACCGCGTGAGACCAATGTTTGGTAGTACAAGGAAATTACTTTTCTAGTAACTCCGACCTGTGAAACCTACCGGCCCGACGTCCAAAGGTCTAAACCGGGGTAGGTTTGTAGCTTCATCTAGACGCCACGCAACCGCCTCCGAAAAACATTCATACACAATGGCCGCCTAAGCACACATGCGCACGGCCGAAATCACTCCGGCCCACTTTTTGGGACACCTGGGATCATTGTTGAGGAAATCGTTAACTGGTAGCTGCTCGGTTGGCTGGTGAGTAGGGGATTAATTGGCTAATCGGCAAGTTAATCGGCCATTTAATCAATTAATCGGACAATTTATCGATTTATAGGCTACACGGTGACCCTACGAGTAGGGATTAATCGGCAAGTTAACTGGTTAATCGGATGGATTCTTGAACAGGGCCTGGGATTACCATCCTACCCCCGACCCGCAGTAGGTCCGAAATTTAAGAGGGGGGCAAAGTTTGTACTTTCCCCAAATTTCAAACAAGCGCGTCTTCTGTTAAAAAAAGCCAAAAACAAGCGCGTCCCAGACCGAAACATGGTTCCCCCCACCCGTCCGATTTCCCATTCGTACTCCGTGGGCACCAAAACTACCTCTCCACCAGCCGCGAAACCCCGGCGTCCTTCGTCCGCCACCCCATCCCACCCATCAACCGCCGCCCTCCTCCATCACGCTGGAGCCGATACCCCGACGTCGTCGTCCACCGCAACCTCAACTGCAACGCCCTCCACGACTAGTAGTTGAAGCCGAGGCCGAGCCGTCCGTACCCGAGCCAGTTCAACCACGCCGTCCTACGCCTCACCGCTGCCGCTCCAACTTCGCCACCCTCCACCGCACCGGAGCTGTTCCTGCTACGCCGTCCTTCACCGCCTCGGATCTTCTTCCCCTCCGCCGACATACAGCCACGGCAACACAGTCAACAATTTGGCCATGGGTTCGTCCAAGCCTGCACCCTCCAGAACATCGGTTTCCCCGGTAAAAACAAGAAGATCGGCGCAACATGTGGAGGTGACCACGCCGGCAACCTAAGAAGGTACTCCTTGTCCCTTATTTGTGCAAATCTTACGTCTCTGCTTGCACGATATTCATCCCATAGAAGACACTAGTTGACCGCTTCTTCTTGATACTAGATGTTCCTAGTAACTTGCGATGCGCAAGGTTTCTCCTCATATACTATTTCACCTTAGCTAGAGGTCTGTCGCCCCCCTGAATTTCAATTTCTGGCCAGTTGATTCCCAATTAACGGAAGCATTCCCCGGTGTAACAGGCGCTAGTAGGACTATTACACCGGGGAAGCAACGCCTTGGTGTTTATCTTAGGGGCGTCTGCGGCCTAGAGCTACTGGCGCCCGATCTGGAGGTCGGTCGGGATTAAAGGGATGGCTTGGGGGCGCTGCCAAGCACAGCGGTGGTGTCAGGTCGATGGGAGGGTGGGGCGACGGAGGCACGGGTCTGGGCCGGTGGTCGCTGGCGGTTCGTGAAAGATCGTCAACAGTGACTGGGGAGAGGTAGACGAAGGCCATCTGCCCGTTCCTTATAGATCGGACGGTTCATTAAAAAAATTGATTGACCTATTTATTTTCAGTCGACTGTTATCTTAGATATGACCACATGTGGTGGTGTGTTGGAGGAGTACCTGCATTTCCTGTGCTCATATATTACAAAATCATACGGAGTAGAATCTAATTTTGTTTACCATGCAATGTTGTAGAGCTATCATATGTCTCCTGTCATTTATTTTTAAGCCACCTGCTATCTGCTACTTTTACAGTGCACTAGTTCTGCACACACTTCACCCATACTCTCACTATTGTGTTTTTATGCAAGGGTATTTCAGACTCTCCTGCCGAAAGAGAAGCAGCAAAGAAAAGAGAGAAGTCGCTCCAGCTTGGTATACGGGTAGGCAAGACACGTTACAATGCTATAAAGGGTGCAGTGTCAGCAGATGGAGACGGTAAACGTAGCTCTGTAGTTGATGACCTCGCTCGCAATGAACCACTACCCCAGGTGCTTGCTTTAACTTCGTGGTGTCATATGTGGTTGCGTGTTGGTGTCTAGCTTGTATGCGAAAGGCTGAAGTCGGTCTTTATTAAGATAAGGAAAGATATTTTTTACATGAACCACCATCCCGTGAGCACCAGAAGACAAATAGCTAGTCAGGGCACTGGCCGAGCCAGTGACAAGCCCAGCAAAGATAGGCATCACCTGGAAGCCAACTAAAAGGCCGCGATGGTGGCGAAGTAGCCCGCCTCCCACCAGGCTCTCAGGTCCTAGATGATCATGTTCACCACTCCAGCCGGATGTCTAGCTTGTATTGCTTCCAATTTGGTTAAATTGCATCTGCTTAGCTTACACATTATACCTTTGAATATGACATGCCTTTCTGTTTTTGGTACATACTAGTACATCTGTGTATTAACCATGTTCTTACATCAAACTAATGTTCTTGTGGATCCCTCATCAATCACTTATGATGAGGCAGGCAGGCAAGGGGACTACTCCTCATTTAAAGAATGCAGTGTCAGCCTCCCGACATGATTCTCAAGAAACGGAAATGCTAGATGAAGATAGTGAACATAGCTTTGTAGTTGATTAAAGCATTTCCCCTACACTAGCATTACAGGTGCTTGCTCTAACTTGGCAGCGTGCTATGTGGTTGCATGTTGCATATGGTGTCTAGATTGTAATTCTTCCAATCTGGTTAAACTGCATGTGCTAGTCTGCTTAGCTTATACTCCTGTAAATGTGACATTATACATGTTAATGTGACATGCCTTCCTGTATTTAGTACATAGTACATCTGTCTATTAAGCATGTTCTTACATAAAACTATTGTTTTTTTTGTATCCCGCATCAATCAATATGACGAGACACCTTTAGTATATGCAGTGCGATATTAGTTGCATCTTTCATATGATTTATAGCATGCGCTGCTTCTAATTTGTTGAAATTCCATTTATGATGGGACGCTTTTAACTTGGCAGTCATATTGGTTGCATCTTTCATGTAGTGTCTAACTTGCATTGCTTCTTATTTGCTGGAATGGTTTCTGCTTAGTTTACACAAACAGTTGTAAACATGCCATGCCATCCTGTTTTTCATACATATTCCATCCTGGTATCATGTGTTTGCCTTACATCAAAGTAGTGATTGTCAGTATCATGCACGAATGAGTTCTGAAGAGAGAATTTTATTGCTTTTTCTTTGTCGGTTTTACTTGACAATTCAAAATCAATAAAGCGGAAGGAAGTTAGCAAGGCAGCGGATAAAGGTGCTCCTTCCAAACGGAGGGCCTCTACAGTTTCTACTCCTCCACACCCCCAAGATGATTTCCAAGACAACACATGCATAGACACTCAACAAAGTTGTGTTTATGATGAGCATGTCTCCCCTGGTGCAGCATCACTGGTGCTCCCTCTAACTTGGCACCGTGGTTGTCTAGCTTGTATTGCTTCTAATTTTGTTGAATTTCATCTGCTTACTTTACACATTATACTTGAATAAGACACGTGTTCCTGTTTCTAGAACATACAATATCTGTCTATCACACCATGTTCTTACATCAAATTACTACTATTGTGTAACCTGCAATAATCACTTATCATAAGACACGTTTGACTTCGGAGTGTGATATAGGTTACATCTCACATTCTTTTCTAGCTTGTACTACTAATTTGTTGAAATGGCACTTATGACGAGACAGTTTTAACTTGGTAGAGTGATATTATTTGCATCTTTCATATGGTGTCTAGCTTTCATTGCTTCTAATTTGTTGAAATGCCTTCTCCTTAGTTTACACATCATAAGCTGTGAATATGCAATGTTGTGAATATGCAATGGCACTAATGACGAGAGACCTCTAACATGGTAGTGTGATGTTGTTTGCATCTTGCATATGATTTATTTCTTGTACTGCTTCACATTTGTTTAAACGCCATTTATGCTGAGACACTGTTAACTTGGCAGAGCGATATTTGTAGCATCTTTCATATGGTGTCTACCTTCCATTGCATTGCTTCTAATTTGGTGAAATGTCTTCTTCTTAGTTTACACATCATAGTTCTGGTTATCTCTTCCGTCCTGTTTTTCATACATATTACATCCTCCTATCATGTGGTTGTCTAACATCAAAGTTTTATTCGTCTGCATCACGCATCAATTTGTTCTGAAGAACTAAATTTTATTCGTTTTTCTTGTCGGCTTGACTTAACATGGCATAGAGAAAGAGGAAGAAACAGAGAATGGCAGGGAATGAGAAGCGGATGAATCCTGCAGATTTTGCTGGTACTGATGGTGCAATAAAGGTGAAAGTCCAGCGGAAAATTCTACAAACACGACATCCCATGCTACACGAACTGCAAAAAAGCCAAACAGAAACAAATAGCTGCCACCAAACAAGCATAGAAAACCCTAGTTCTTGCAACACCTACCAAAGTACTACCAGCTGCACGACATACTCGTGCGTCAACTGAGCTAGCAGCACGTTCCCAAGCTCCCTTGCCACCTGACATTACTTCCCAAGCATTCTTGACACAAGACGAGTTGGCAATATCGGATGAACCTTGTGAGCTTCAACAGCAAGAAGGTAGTTGCTGGAGTTAAGTTATAGTTGCATGCTTCTTTATATGTAGTCTCACAGTTTGATGTACACTAACACTTCCTATGTTTGTTGTTGGATTAGCACCTAGGCGCAAGAGGAAACAAACATCAGGGATAATGCTCGATAAGTTAACTAAATCTAGAGGAGGAAGAATGGAGATCCGTTTTGAGCTAGGTTTAAAAAGGCCACGTGATGCTACAGAGTCAGCCAAGTTAGTATCAGAGGCAGCGGTTGCCGTTAGGTGTCATGTACGTATCCTCCCAACATGGATTCAGTACATGAATGACAAAGACGAAACCCAGTTCAACACCTTCCTCGACCATTTATCTATAAGTATGGTTATGTATGGAAACTAGTAATATCGTCTTGCTCTGTCCCATACTTTCTAGGTTGCTGATAATGAGACTCCCATAATTTTCAACAGATGAGGTTCAAGTTGGATAGCCAAGATGATGCAACTAGACAAGCTTGCACCCATGTTTTCAAGTCTGCTCTGTGACAATATCGGTATAACTTGAGGAAAACTCACTTTGAAGTCAAGGCTAACAGTGAACTTTCCCAAACATCTCTAGTGGAAAATATATCAGATGAAGATTGGAGGGGCCTTGTTAAACACTGGTCTGATCCTAAGTATCAGGTACATTATATATATGTGATCAGACCACATGTTGAAGTCCTATTGACGCATGTGCCACACAAATCTATCTTCTTGTAGGTGAACTGTTCAAAGAACAAGGCCAACCATACAAAAGTGAAATTCCAACAGACGACAGGATCTCGTAGCTATATTGCACACTGCGAGGCTCTTGTAATTAGCTGCTGTTTCACTCTTTTCGCTGTACCATATTATCAGATCTATATTGACTTGTTCGAAATGCAGAGGAAAGCCCGCAAGGACCAAAAAGTACCTGAACCAAATGTTGTGGAAATCTTCAACGACTGCCACACCAGCAAGAAGAAGGGCATGACTACACCAGTCTAAGCTGCTTTTGTAAGTCCTTAATCCTCATGACTTTTAACTACTACTTACTCTGACTTGTGCCTTGAACTGCATGGTTTGCAGCCAATGTCTATTACTCTTTTCAATTTTATACACAATTGTCTTAGCGTATCATTGCACCTTACAAAGGTTTAAAAGGGAGGAGTGATGTTCCTTTGATCTTGACCCGTAATCTAGTTCCGTGCTGGACTTGCCCACAAAATGTTACAATTGCCTGTTTGTCTGTTCTCAGTTGTTTTGTGATGTGAATGATGTCATACTATGCTTACCGTATTATAAACTTCGTCTCTTTATCCTTAGCCCTCAATACAATGTGAAGAAATAGACAATACATTAGCGATGGTACATGGTCATATGTTTGGAACCTGGTTTTATTATGTACTTTGCAATAAAATACAACTAATATTTTACATGGGTTCACCAGAATAAGTTCTGTATATAGACCAAAGCTATTTTGTTTGGTTTTGCTGCCTCCTTAATATCTTCTGTTCTGGTACTACTAATGTAAAACCTCAACTTTTTAGCGAGCTATGGAAAAAATGGTGGAACCGCCACCTTCTGAAGGTGGCGAGGCAACTATAACCGCAATGTCAGCTCTTGCTGCAGTGGGTCAGTACCTGTCCACTAACAGTGCCAAAAGCACGTTCCTACGTAATACTGGGTTGGTTGTTAAGGCAATATCGTCCAAACTGCCTCATGATCAAGATATGCAAGCTCAAAGCAATGTTGTATCTGCGCTCCAGACACAAGTCCATTCCCTAATAGAGGCCCTTTGTGAAACAAGGAGAAACATTGCTCAATGTCGTCAAGATATGCATGGTTTTGAAACCAGACTATCAGACATTTGCTATGTTGTTCAAGAGCCTATGGGAAATGAAGGCGAGGGTTATGGTGTTCCATTGGACAATACAGCATGAAAACATAACAGTCAGGTCAAATGAACCGAGCTTCTGAACTTCTGGTGGTGCATTTATCTGCTAGACTGTTAAGTTTTATGCCAACCTTCCTTTTGTTATATAGTTGTAATTTGTTTTGGTGCGATACAAAATTTATTCTTAACGTGCAGCCACCGGCTGAAGAAAACAGCAAGCCATTTTTGTATAGTGTAGGGTGTTCCCTATATTTGCACTGATGGCGATCTTTGATGCCGAGTGGATGGAATTTGTGCAATCGCCCTAATAGCCTAGCGTTAGTTTGGGCCTTATTTATTTCCTAGTCTTCTTTTTCCCTGGTTTGCTAGTGGCCGCAACTACCCATGGTCCATATATGGGTCATAGGATCCATGGGTCTCCTACGGGCCATCGATAAATGGGCCTGTAATTGGTGGGCCTCGGGCCGTCGATAAATGGGCCTCGGGCCGTCGGATAAATGGGCCTACATGGGTCGTAATCGGGCGTAATTGGTATGGGCCCAACACGGTAACGGGCCGTTAACAGGTCGTAGGACTGCAAAAGCTTAATTCTGTCATAGACATAACGGGTCGTTAATGGGCCAGAATATAGGACGGGCTGGCCAGAAACGGGCCGACTCTTGCCATGGGCCGAATTTGGCCTATTAGGGTAACATGCCAGTAACGGGCCGACTCTTGCCATGGGCCGAATTTGGCCCATTTGGAGAACATGCCAGTAACGGGCCGACTCTTGCCATGGGCCGGATTTGGCCCATTAGGGTAACAGGCCAGTAACGGGCCGGAAGTAATCGGGGGCCGAAAAGGAGCCCAAGAATGTATGGGCCGTCAATAGGCCGAAAGCTAACACGGGCTGGAAACGGCCCATGTAAATCACGGGCCGTTAACGGGTACAAAGAAAATTACTGTTCATTATGGGCTAGAGTCACCGTGGGCCTGTAAAGGGCCGAAAGATACGAAGGCCTCATATGGGCCGAAAGACGTCGTGGGCTATACATGGGCCGAAAGTGAAATGGGCTGGTGTTATATTTGACGGGCCACATGACGTTGTTGGGCCGATTTTCTTTAGTGCCTAACGGGCCGTAAAATGGGCTATTTGCAAAGAGACTGTTAACAGGCTTTTCATGGGCCAGCCCGTTAACTTTTAACCAAGTCAAACGGACCGGCTTTGTAAGCTAAATGGGCCAGTGGTGGGCCGTGGCACGTGTCGACATATCATAGGCGCCTATCTGACCCACTGACGAGCTGACACGTGTTTCGTCCGGCCAATAAGAATTTTACACGTGGAAATTTCCCATTGGTCGGGGCTGTTAACGGGTTATCGGATCCAAAACCCGACCCGATAGCTTAACGGCGTTCCGTTACGGTGGATGCCACGTGTTGGTCACCCTTGACGAAAGCACTTCTGTGACGCGCGATTTATCGTCATGGAAGTGGACACTTCTGTGATGATAATTTTGGTAATGTCATGGAACACTTGTAGCGACCCGGCCTCAGACGGTCAAGTCTCAGTGTATCTGTGCTATCCCTGGATCGGTATGCTAGCACACACAGTACATCAATGTATATATCATAGTGCAATCACATGTATAAGTAACGAAAAACTAATATATACCTTAAGAATCTCAGCGGAAACAGGCAAACAGGTGTGGAGTCCCATCAACACCATCGGCAAGTTGAGTGCGGACCGTAACCCTGTCATATCACTTACTCGTCGGATAATACCTGCAATATAATATGTTGCAGCTGTGTAGGTCAGTACGTTGAATGTACTAGCAAGTCACACCACAAGAGATGAATAAATGTCCTATTTATACATGCAATATGGCTGGTGGATGGTTCTAAATTTAATTTGCATAAAGCTGATTTTTCCTTATCATCAAAAGAATATCATATTGTTACTACATAATTCATCATAATATGATTGAGATGGTTGCTCCATTCAATCTATACCCAAATTCATTAAAACCCATTAAATTAATTAAAAGTGATGATATCGCTCAATTCCCACTTTCCAGATGCTCAAATTGTCCATAACCGGGGACACGGCTAATCGATTAGTTTTACACTCTGCAGAGGTTTGCACACTTTTCCCCACAAGACTCGATCACCTCCTTTGTAGTCCTCGCACTGCCTGGTGTTTGAGAATCGGAAGATCGAGACATAGTCTTTCTGAAGTGTTCACTCTTAACCCTGGGTAGACCGGTACACCTACATATATAACTACATCTACTAGTCTACCACGGTAAGAGGTCACACAACATACTCAACTAAGCTAGAGCCCATAATAGCTTGTGGCTGTGCAGGTAAGCTTCTAGTCATGAAAAATTGATGAATCCCTTTGAGCCTGGGTGGCAGTCCATAGGGTGATCACACGGGTACTCCAGGATCCCCTGGGCAAGTCCACTGGTTTCTCGAGGGTGCCCGGGCAAGTCCACTGGTTTCTCCAGGGTGCCCCTTACCAATCCACCTAGTTGTGTGTTAATGTTGCCACCTTAAGGTTACCCTTAATTATTATATCACTCGCAATTTTCATGATCTCACATACCAATCCCCGTCTACAATGGCATAGCAAAATCCCTACAACGTTGGTGACAAAGAAGTAAAGGCTCAGACCTACGTCATTGCACTACTGGGTTTATAATATAGCCAACTAACATATTCATGCAAACCTTACATCAAAGGACTAAATGCATATATAAAACATAGGTATAAAAGGGCATGATCAAGATGTAACTTGCCTTGTACTATTGATGAAGATGAAATATTATATTGAGTCGTCTCTCCTTCTCGTTATGATATATCTAACGATATAAGAAACTACTTTAACGCACAACAACATCCAAATAAATATCCAAATAAAATATTCAAATTAAAATACAAAAAAAACATTCCTACATAAGTTGTTAGGACTTGGTTATGAGTTGAGATAAGATCAAGAATGAAAATATGATATAGGTTTTGTTCTAGGGTTGGGTCAAAGTGAAGATCACGGGTTGAAGAGTTGTGAGGCAAGGTTCTACGACAAAGTCTATAATGAGTTTGATTAGAATAATTGACTTGGGTCCAATGAAAATGATAAATGGAGTTGATGCCATAAGGTATATGTTACAATAAATTTATGTAACATTTACTAAGTCCAAATTTGTATGATGATGGCATATGACCAAAGAGGTTTTCTAGGGATCAATCTAAGAGATTTAACTTGGTGTCAAAAGTTACTAAACAATGATCGAGAAGGTCAATTAAGATGTTGACGTTAAAACAGTGACCAAATCTTACTGAAAAATATTATGCCATGAGTTCCAACCGAAAGGTGATGTCCTATGGTCGAACTTTCATACAATAAACATTTTTATATGATTTACATATTTGAAGATATAGAAAAAGTACTCAATTTAACATTTAAATCAGAACTAAATTTTAACTTGCCAAAAACTGAGATCTCAAATTTTTAGAATAAACTAGATGTTCCAAGGAATCAGGGGATATAAAATTTGTCGAATTTGGACATACAGTTTTGGAGATATGATTTTCCGAAGTGATATTTTCTTGAAAATGTATTACGGGATTAAGATTTGGCTGCTACGTGTCAAGTTCTGATAGGCCCGTACCTATTTGTTTTTTTTAATTAGAAACACAGGGAATGTTGGGTGCTCACCGCAAAGGGCGGCTAGGTCGCCGGAGTTTCGCCGGAGTTGCAGAAGAAAGTTCCCGGCTTCAATGAATGGACGAACGACGTAGAAAACGACGATGTGAATCTCATGGACGAGTCGGAGGCGTCGATTGCTTCCTGTACAGGGGATAAGAGCTCATCGGAATCAAGCAAACCGCGTGGCGAGCACCCTGTCGCGCATGTCGTGCTCCGGCTGCAGTTTGGACCCAATCGAAAGGTCAAAAGGTTCGTACGGTAGGCTAGATTTCATGGAAAGAATAGCAAGGTGAGGGGCTCACTGTCGGTGACGCACTCGTCGTCGGAACCGGCGGCTCATGCGAACTCCGGCGAGCAATTACGCGCGGAGGAGGGCGAATTGGATAGGGGTTTCGGGTGTGGGAAGTGTGGACGAAGAATGCATCGCGGAGGTCTATTTATAGGATCAGAGGAGGTCGGTACGGGTAGATCAAGGGTGCTCAACGTGGCCAGTAATGGTGGCTTGATTCTGGAAAAATTAATGCATTCGTTTGCTGTTTTAATTCCCTGAATGGAACCGTCGTTTCATGGGGAATAACTCTTGTATTGAACGCAAAGTGAAACGGTGAAATAATTCATGAGGAAATGGGAGGAAGAGTGGCAGCCATGAACACTGAACATGTACGTGCGTGCGTGCTGGAGGTAGGAGATGACGCTTAGTTGGTTGGGTCGTGTCGCTGATGCTCAGTGGGATGGGCCTTCGTTGGTCTGTGGCTGCGTGGGCTCTCTTTTTTTAATCTAGAAAAGGACGACAAAGAAAATGTTGATAAATACCAGAAAAATATTTGTACTCCGGTGGAAATAGTTATATCACAAAATAAATTTTTGTTGTGCACACATTTGCATTGTAAGCTCTATCGGCTTATTTATATTACTCAAAAGGCCAATTTGGAGTTTTGCAAATTTCTAAAATGACAGTTGTGCCATATTAAGTATTTCCAAATATACTTTGGAGAAGTCACATTATCTCCTCTCATTAAATTTATTGAATATTTGAAAGTATTTAAATGGCATTAAAATTTCATGTAAGATCCAGTTTCGGCGAAACTCATAATTCAATTCCCAATAAAATATTCTTCCACCACATTTGAGAAAGTCATTTTATTCTCACTCCATTTTTATTTGTGGTTTCAAAATATTCCAGGTGTCCAAAAGAAAAGCAATTGGATTGAAATAAGAATCAAAAGGTTTTAGTTTCCCCTGAAAATCATAGCAATTCACTCAATAATATCTTATTATTAACATTCCAAAATTTGGAAAAATTTGGGATGTTACAAACTACCACCCTTAAAAGAAATCTCGTCCTCGAGGTTTGCAGAGGCTAGCAAGAAATAGGTTTGGGTTTGGGTTCCTTGGGTTACTTCCCCAGGGTTTCGCCATATCATCTACAGGTTTGCGGTTTATCCTTTTGCCTCCTTTTTTGAGAGAATGTCTTCTATTGAGTCAATTCCGTGTATTCCAGTTATTCGACATACCTAAGTCTAAGACTTGTGGCACCATTATGGAGTCTCTGCTGATTTGTCGTATGACCCAATTATCCTTCGAGGGTGTTTGGGTGCTACCACCCTTAAGAACAACTTATAGGGATTTCCAGAATTTCTTTATTCCATGATGATTTCAATCAAGCTCCTCTGGGCCAGAACTGAGCCTTGGCTCAAAAGATCAAGTCTTCACTCAAAGTCCATAATTTCCAAAACTACCTATCGAGACTCTCATGGGGGTCAATGAATTATCTTCCGATGGAACTCCTTGAAGATTTTTTTTGTGCTCACGTCGAATCTACGTTAGGCACAATTGCCTATCTATATGGGTAATACGTCTTACCATTCTATGGTTTTGGGCTTGTCGTATCGACACTCTCTAGGGTTTCAAGTCTCTCTGATTTACTCATCAAACATATGAAAGTATATAATAAGAGTCTCCAGTATGGGGGCCAATCCATCCCGTACTCGAATCATTACTTCATATGTAGACAGGTGAATCACGTATTCTAACACTCGGTCTTTCTCACTCCCCTTTAAGAGGTCATCACCTGCAAAAACTAATAAAACATTTTTGGGTGGCGATGATCCTACGCGGGTTGTGTTAACCTTGCCTCCGTAAAATAATGAAATTTCCTTGCATCTTCACTTGCTTTCTTCAGTTTTGTACGGCAATACGAGATTGAAGTAGAGATTCCTTGAAGTGTTCTCAGGTGATTGCCATTTGAGATTAATTGATGGCAATACGCATCTTCCACCAAGTGTCAGCCTCTTGAATAAAATATTGAGAAGCATAATTCACCTTTTCCTTTGGATTTTCTTTTCTTTCATCCATTATGCCTTTTATATTCTGAATCCACTCTTCTATTTCTGAACGGGTCACTTGTCCCATCAGAATAATTCAGTCCATCCACGGGGTTTAAGGATTGGAGAGATGAGGTAGGGATTTAGATAAAAGGAGAGATAGATACCCACACAACAATCATCAAACAACATATCTTAGCATTTATAATGGGCTCATGTTTAATGGTTTCGTCATAGGGTCTCCATTCCTTCGGTTCTTGAAAATCTTCTACGATTGAAGGTCCTCCCTTATGAAGGTCTTCTGTTAATCCTCCGTAACTTACACCTCTCAAGGTTGAATAAATAGTACATACCTACATGATTCGTATCCTAATAACGAAACATTTTAAGTCACACAACTCCAAATGACAACAAAATTCAAATCAATGGCAAAGAACTCCAACAAAATCCAAATTTCACTCAAACATTTCATTCACACAATTCCTATGGTACCCTTATCCACATGAGTTCTCATGGTCGGGCACATCACTCGCACTCTTTCATTTATTTCACAACTCTCATGGTGGTCTTGTATACTATTTGAATCAAGTAGGATATTCCTTGGTAGTGGTAATCTTGAGCTTCATCTTGGTCTTGAGTGTCTTCGGTTCTTCTTCAACCTCTTTGCTTAGCATCATCTCCATGAAGTAACCTTTAGACTCTTGAAATTCCATATCAGTGTCAACATCATTACGGGATTGGTCATTGAAGTTTTTGAAAGTAGACAAGAGCTTAGTAAAGAAAATGAGAGGGTACGAGAATTCCTATCGATACTACTAAAAATATAAGTTTTTTTTTCTATGAAGGTCTTCCTATTTCTAAGCCATTTTCTAGGGTCACGTCCTACAGTCAACATGTGCTCTGGTACCATTTCTATAGCGACCCGACCTCAGACGGTCAAGTCTCAGTGTATCTGTGCTATCCCTGGATCGGTATGCTAGCACACATAGTACATCAATGTATATATCAAAGTGCAATCACATGTATAAGTAACGAAAAACTGATATATACCTTAAGAATCTCAGCGGAAACAGGCAAACAGGTGTGGAGTCCCATCAACACCATCGGCAAGTTGAGTGCGGACCGTAACCCTGTCATATCACTTACTCGTCGGATAATACCTGCAACATAATATGTTGCAGCTGTGTAGGTCAGTACGTTGAATGTACTAGCAAGTCACACCACAAGAGATGAATAAATATCCTATTTATACATGCAATATGGCTAGTGGATGGTTCTAAATTTAATTTGCATAAAGCTGATTTTTCCTTATCATCAAAAGAATATCATATTGTTACTACATAATTCATCATAATATGATTGAGATGGTTGCTCCATTCAATCTATACCCAAATTCATTAAAATCCATTAAATTAATTAAGAGTGATGAGATCGCTCAATTCCCACTTTCCAGATGCTCAAATTGTCCATAACCGGGGACACGGCTAATCGATTAGTTTTACACTCTGCAGAGGTTTGCACACTTTTCCCCACAAGACTCGATCACCTCCTTTGTAGTCCTCGCACTGCCTGGTGTTTGAGAATCGGAAGATCGAGACATAGTCTTTCTGAAGTGTTCACTCTTAACCCTGGGTAGACCGGTACACCTACATATATAACTACATCTGCTAGTCTACCACGGTAAGAGGTCACACAACATACTCAACTAAGCTAGAGCCCATAATAGCTTGTGGCTGTGTAGGTAAGCTTATAGTCATGAAAAAATGATGAATCCCTTTGAGCCTTGGTGGCAGTCCATAGGGTGATCACACGGGTACTCCGGGATCCCCTGGGCAAGTCCACTGGTTTCTCGAGGGTGCCCGGGCAAGTCCACTGGTTTCTCCAAGGTGCCCCTTATCAATCCACCCAGTTGTGTGTTAATGTTGCCACCTTAAGGTTACCCTTAATTATTATATCACTCGCAACTTTCATGATCTCAAATACCAATCCCCGTCTACAATGGCATAGCAAAATCCCTACAATGTTGGTGACAAAGAAGTAAAGGCTCAGGCCTACCTCATTGCACTACTGGGTTTATAATATAGCCAACTAACATATTCATGCAAACCTTACATCAAAGGACTAAATGCATATATAAAACATAGGTATAAAAGGGCATGATCAAGATGTAACTTGCCTTGTACTATTGATGAAGATGAAATATTATATTGAGTCGTCTCTCCTTCTCGTTATGATATATCTAACGGTATAAGAAACTACTTTAACGCACAACAACATCCAAATAAAGATCCAAATAAAATATTCAAATTACAATACAAAAAAAACATTCCTACATAAGTTGTTAGGACTTGGTTATGAGTTGAGATAAGATCAATAATGAAAATATGATATAGGTTTTGTTCTAGGGTTGGGTCAAAGTGAAGATCACGGGTTGAAGAGTTGTGAGGCAAGGTTCTACGACAAAGTCTATAATGAGTTTGATTAGAATAATTGACTTGGGTCCAATGAAAATGATAAATGGAGTTGATGCCATAAGGTATATGTTACAATAAATTTATGTAACATTTACTAAGTCCAAATTTGTATGATGATGGCATATGACCAAAGAGGTTTTCTAGGGATCAATCTAAGAGATTTAACTTGGTGTCAAAAGTTACTAAACAATGATCGAGAAGGTCAAATTAAGATGTTGACGTTAAAACAGTGACCAAATCTTACTGAAAAATATTATGCCATGAGTTCCAACCGAAAGGTGATGTCCTAAGGTCGAACTTTCATATAATAAACATTTTTATATGATTTACAGATTAGAAGATATAGAAAAAGTACTCAATTTAACATTTAAATCAGAACTAAATTTTAACTTGCCAAAAACTGAGATCTCAAATATTTATAATAAACTAGATGTTCCAAGGAATCCGGGGATATAAAATTTGTCGAATTTGGACATACGGTTTCGGAGATATGATTTTCCGAAGTTTGGATATTTTCCTGAAAATGTATTACGGGATTAAGATTTGGCTGCTACGTGGCAAGTTCTGATAGGCCCGTACCTATTCATTTTTTTAATTAGAAACACAGGGAATGTTGGGTGCTCACCGGAAAGGGCGGCTAGGTCACCGGAGTTTCGCCGGAGTTGCAGAAGAAAGTTCCCGGCTTCAATGAATGGACGAACGACGTAGAAAACGACGATGTGAATCTCATGGACGAGTCGGAGGCGTCGATTGCTTCCTGTACAGGGGATAAGAGCTCATCGAAATCAAGCAAACCGCGTGGCGAGCACCCTGTCGCGCACGTCGTGCTCCGGCTGCAGTTTGGACCCAATCGAAAGGTCAAAAGGTTCGTACGGTAGGCTAGATTTCATGGAAAGAATAGCAAGGTGAGGGGCTCACTGTCGGTGACGCACTCGTCGTCGGAACCGGCGGCTCATGCGAACTCCGGCGAGTAATTACTCGTGGAGGAGGGCGAATTGGATAGGGGTTTCGGGTGTGGGAAGTGAGGACGAAGAATGCATCGCGGAGGCCTATTTATAGGATTAGAGGAGGTCGGTACGGGTAGATCAAGGGTGCTCAACATGGCCAGTAATGGTGGCTTGATTCTAGAAAAATCAATGCGTTCGTTTGCTGTTTTATTTCCCTGAATGGAACCGTCGTTTCATGGGGAATAACTCTTGTATTGAACGCAAAGTGAAACGGTGAAATAATTCATGAGGAAATGGGAGGAAGAGTGGCAGCCATGAACACTGAACATGTACGTGCGTCCGTGCTGGAGGTAGGAGATGACGCTTAGTTGGTTTGGTCGTGTTGCTGATGCTCAGTGGGATGGGCCTTCGTTGGTCTGTGGCTGCGTGGGCTCTTTTTTTTTAATCTAGAAAAGGACAACAAAGAAAATGTTGATAAATAGAAGAATATTTGTACTCCGGTGGAAATAGTTGTATCACAAAATAAATTTTTGTTGTGCACACGTTTGCATTGTAAGCTCTATCGGCTTATTTATATTACTCAAAAGGCCAATTTAGAGTTTTGCAAATTTCTAAAATGACAGTTGTGCCATATTAAGTATTTCCAAATATACTTTGGAGAAGTCACATTATCTCCTCTCATTACATTTATTGAATATTTGAAAGTATTTAAATGGCACTAAAATTTCATATAAGATCCAATTTCGGCGAAACTCATAATTCAATTCCAAATAAAATATTCTTCCACCACATTTGAGAAAGTCATTTTATTCTCACTCCATTTTTATTTGTGGTTTCAAAATATTCCAGGTGTCCAAAAGAAAAGCAATTGGATTGAAATATTGGAAACAAGAATCAAAAGGTTTTAGTTTCCCCTGAAAATCATAGCAATTCACTCAATAATATCTTATTATTAAAATTCCAAAATTTGGAAAAATTTGGGATATTACAACACTTCTACGACAACACAGGTATGACTATCTTGATTCTGTCATAAATTTGTCATGGATGTACATGCATGACAAAAAACGCGACCTACTGTGACAAACACGTATCATCACGGAAGTGTATTTTTTTGTAGTGCAAGGAGGAGTTTGACATACTTGACAAGGCTCACAAGGTCTTGAAGGGTGTTCATGCCTCTCTCAAGGAGTCTCATGATAAACTCCAAGTGAAACTAACCAAGGAAATAGCTACTTGCCCTCCTTTGATGTTAATTGATAATGCCAATGTTAGTAACCCTTGTTGTGAGCATGTGCATCTTGTGGAGGAGAATGCCAAGTTGATAGAGCAACTTGAGAAATGCCTTATCACATGAATACAAGGTGAGAAGAACCTCAATGAACTTTTGAGTAATCAAAAGGAAGTTGTGGCAAAGGAAGGGTTTGGATTTGTACCCAAGTCAAAAGAAGAAGAACAAGACCAAGCAAACTCTCCCGCTCAAAGAAGTCTCTGTAAAGGCGGGAGAGGGTGCTCATGAGAAGAATAAGGACATTGGTGGTGG
Source organism: Triticum aestivum (assembly GCF_018294505.1). Lineage (NCBI taxonomy): Eukaryota > Viridiplantae > Streptophyta > Magnoliopsida > Poales > Poaceae > Triticum > Triticum aestivum. The sequence goes on from NC_057813.1 coordinate 55,153,164, forward strand.
TGGTTGTCGGTGTCAAAACCGGCGGATCTCGGGTAAGGGGTCCCGAACTGTGCGTCTAGGCGGATGGTAACAGGAGACAAGGGACACGATGTTTTACCTAGGTTCGGGCCCTCTTGATGGAGGTAAAACCCTACGTCCTGCTTGATTAATATTGATGATGTGTGTTACAAGAGTAGATCTACCACGAGATCAAAGAGGCTAAACCCTAGAAGCTAGCCTATGGTATGATTGTTGTTCGTCCTACGGACTAAAGCCATCCAGTTTATATAGACACCGGAGAGGGCTAGGGTTACACAGAGTCGGTTACAATGGCAGGCGATCTGCATATCCGTATCGCCAAGCTTGCCTTCCACGCCAAGGAAATTCCCATCCGGACACGGGACGAAGTCTTCAATCTTGTATCTTCATAGTCTTGGAGTCCGGCCGATGATGATAGTTCGGCTATCCGGACACCCCCTAGTCCAGGACTCCCTCAGTAGCCCCTGAATCAGGCTTCAATGACGACGAGTCCGGCGCGCATATTGTCTTCGGCATTGCAAGGCGGGTTCCTCCTCCGAATAATTTATAGAAGATTGTGAACACCAGGATAGTGTCCGGCTCTGCAAAATAAATTCCACGTACCACCGTAGAGAGAATAATATTACACAAGTTCAATCTGCTGACATATTTTGTGGCGTGACGTCACACCACTACCAAGCCTTTACTAGAATTGTTTTTATTGTACCACCTCAGCACGTTTAGCGAAGCGGTTTCCTTGGCACGTCTTGTCGAAGCAGAGATCGTGTTCCCCTTATTCCGGGATTCCCATTAATACGGACGTGGGTAACCCGACCGCGCCTGTTGCCGCACCTCCTCCATCGAAGGCGGGTTCCAAATGGTCACGGGGACGGCTCTTGGTATTCTTCCTCTTTATAATGAGACCAAGGCCCGTTATTTTTCTTCAATCCTTAATCGAATCCGCCTCTCGCCCCAAGTTCCAACACCCAGGGCTCCAGATTCGGGTACTTTCGACCTTTGACAATGTCCGGCTCCGACCTACGAGGCCGGTGGATGCCCTCTTACGTCACGGAAGAGGACGTGCTAAAGCTGAGAGACGCCAGGTACTTGACCTACGAGATTTCGCATAGGTTGCCTGCCCGAGGGCAAGTTATTCCTACTCCCGAGCCCAGCGAGAGCGTCGTGTTCGTGTCTCACCTCCGTCGGGGTTTAGGCTTCCCGATGGATCCCTTCGTGAGGGGGCTCATATTTTACTATGGGCTGGAATTCCATGACTTGGCTCCGGAGTCCATCCTCCACATCTCATCATTCATTGTCGTCTCCGAAGCCTTCCTCCGCACTACCCCTCCCTTCGGCTTGTGGCTCAAAACCTTTAACGTGGAGCCGAAGATGATTGAGGGGCATCAGGCAGAGTGCGGCGGGGCGGTTACAAGCAAGAGAGCCGATGCTCCATGGCCCGAGGGCTCTTTTCAGGAGGAGCTCGGCTTGTGGCAACAGGAGTGGTTCTATATCACCGCTCCCAGGGGCAGCAGGCAGAGGCTGCCGCCCGTCTTCCGCTCGGGCCCTCCACAACGGCTGACGTCATGGGTCAACAAGGGGCTTAACTGGGGGCCGTCCAAAGACGTACCCCTGTTGCAGGACCGGATTCGAGGCCTCCAAGAAAGGGAGATTAATCTGGTCGTAGTGGCACAGGTTATGCTGATTCGGCGCCTTCTGTCCTGCAAACGTTTCCCCCTCCGCCTGTGGAATTTAATTCGGAGGGGCCACGAGCTCTCCAACACTTCATGGGTTTGACACCCGCGGAGATGTACAAACTGTTTTTCGGATCGCAAGAGATGCATCCGGACTTGACCGAGGACGCTGGCCTAAGCTGCAATCGCCCGGATACTCAAGTAAGTAGCCCTGTGTCCGGACATATTGTCCATTTATTTATCATGGGTTTGCCATTTAACCAGCTATCCCTTGGACAGGAGTGGATAGCGCGAGCAAAACTGATACGGTGTCCGGCCCCCCTCCCTGAGACCATGCCGGATCCCGTGTTAGTCAAAATGTTGGAGGTTGCGCCTTTAGAGGAGGGCGAAGGGGGGCATAGGGAAACTACCACCTCTACCAAGGAGGCTTTCAGTAAGGGGGGAATCGAGAGTCCCTCCTTCTAGGGGGAGAAGAGGACCGCTTCCGAAGACCCGGAGGCCAAGGCCTCAAAGCGGGGAAAGAAATCTGCACCGAAAGGTCCTGTGCCGGGAAGAGCCCCGGCCGCACTGTCTCCTTAGAGGAATCAGCCCTCCAGCAAGCCGTAAGTAAAAAGGGGGGATTTTGTAATAGGGGACACCCCTGCTTTATTTCTAAGGGTAACCGAAGTTTTCACCTTGTAGTTCGGATCTCAGCCCATCTCAGCAGAGCTCATCTTCGGGGGACCTTCGTCCGGAGATGATGGAGAGCGAAACGCCTCCATCTGTCGCCCCGTCGGGCGGGGCGGACGACCCTGAGGTGTCGTCACGGAGGGTCTCCCCGAGTCCGGCGGGGCTGGGGAGTTTGGCACCCATTGGAGTACGGCCGGTGGAGCTGCAGGATTTGCTCAAGAGGGCGTCTATCTCAGAAGATCACCACACATTAATGAGTATGGTGATTGAAAGGATCTCATCCGTCGAGAGCGGGTTGTATGAGGCCGTCGGAAGTTTGCTGACGGGGTTTGAGGTACGCAAAAAATGACATACCTTTTGACAGTTTTGCACATGGAGTGCGCCCTGTATAGATAGTAGCCCCTGAGACTTGGTATGCTGTCGAAAGCGACAGCGTGCCGAGGATCATAATCTCAGTTATAGAATGTCGCCTTTCCTATGCAGTTGGCAGAACGTTCAGTGGCCAGCCGGACTGATGGAGTTGCCGAGCTGAAGAGGCAACTCAATGTTGCAGATGCGGACATCGTGCTGGTCAATAAACGACTTAATGAGTCACAGGGTAGGTGGTTGCTCCACGGTTACCTATTAAGGGAGCTGATGCACGTTCCTTACAATTTGTATGCTTCATGCAGATGGTGCCGCTGCTGTGGAAGACCTTCGAGGAGAGCTTGCTCGAGCCAAGGAGCAAGCCAGGAAAAGTGATGCGGCTACCTCGAAGGTAGCAGAAGAGATAAAAGCCAAAAAGGCTGCTCACTGCCGAAGCAGGGAGGAGATGGCCGGAATGGCCGTGAAATTAAAAGATGCTGCCGACCGCTATGAGGTTCTTGAAAGAGAACACCGAGTGGAGCAAGAGGACCCAAGGAAGGCCGCCGCCGAAGCCAAGGATGCCCATAGTGCGATGCGGGCTATGAAGGAGGAACTGCGTCAGGCCGGAGACATTGCGGCTGGAAAGCCCTTTATGCTGCGTAGGAAGTTCACGGATCCGAAGTATGCTTAGCTAGGCCGATTGTGCGGTGCGGAGGATCCTTATCTGGATTTGGCGGCGAGTGCCGCGGACGCAGTCGTGCACTTCCAAAGCCAGAAGGATCACGAAATAGAAGAGCTTTTCTGGCCTCAATTCCATAGTCCGGAGCGTCCACTTCCGTTGAGTGATCGGCTGGTTGAGTGGGCTGAGCTGAATAGATTGTCCGGACTTGCCATGACGGATGTGGTCTCTCATCTGTGGCCGGAAAGGACCAAGCCTGAGAGTTATTTTGGCTTGTTGCAGCAATTCCTTGGGGCGGTGCAGCATATCAAGGCGATGAAGCGGTCGGCATGCATAGAAGGTGCACGGATGGCTCTCGCCCATGTGAAGACATACTGGGCGGAGATGGATGCCTCCGCTATTGCATCCCGGGGTTCGGACAAAAGCCGATTACCCGCCGAGCACTATTTTGAGGAAGTCCTGCAGGGCGCTCGTTTAATAGAGTCGCAGTGCTTGAAAGATGTTATGTTTACATGACATGTATGATTTCTGAGATCATGTTTATAATGCAACGGATTTTTATACTTGTGCGTTCAAGTATTGAACTATCTCCTGTGCGGCCGTATATGTATAAATAACCTGAAAGATGGCAGTCTTTGGCTTCAGCCCCCACGCACATGGTGCGGGGGTGTTTGCAAAAAAAAAGCACTTTTTCACACTTAATCCAACGTCTTGGTCCTTTGAAGGAGGTGATAGCATAGCAAACTAGGCAACCGGACTATAATGCTTTATCACTTTCACTTAGCCATAGGAGCTCGATGGTGGGGCTACTATATAGCCCCTAGAGGCATCACGCTCTCTGAACTCGGGGCGCGTATGTGCCTGACCAGGAAGCGGTCCTTCGTCAAAGCGGAGGAATTCTAAACATTCCAATAGTCGATCGAGTGGTTGACCAGTCTCTCGCTATATCATGACAGTCAGTTTTCGGCTTTCTCTACTAAGGTGCTCGCCCAGCCGAACCGGGGCACAATCGCAGTAGTTCTCCTGGTGCCGCGTTAGCCGATGGAGCGGAACGTAAGGCAGCAAAGCACAGGATCCGGGAAAACCCAACATTTGACCAAAGACATGATTCGGAGCTGATGCATATAAGGCCTAACTCGAGATGCCGAACACTCCCTGAGGTGTTCGGTCTTTATGATACCGGGCAGAACAATGCCCTAAGCCCCTAGTGTCCAGGTACAGGCAGGAACTTCTGACGCGGCCGATGCCAAAACGCCAGCCTCCTCCTCGGTTATGGTAGGAAACCAGGGGATGTGTATCAACAAGAGACAGTAAGAAAGGTTTACGCAGGGTCTTAATCTGAAAAGAATCCTAGCAACGGGTCCCTGCTGCACGTCTGCGCCTGTGTCTCCGTTGTGCTGTATCCTAGATGGGTGTAGCACGTACTTTATCTGTAAAAGAGAAGGACTTAGTTTGGAAGAAATATCATGCAAAAGATGTATTGAAAATAAAGTATAATTTGGAAGATGAATAAAGTTGAGCTTTATTGGCTCTCATCGTTTATACGCGCGGCCCCTTGTAAAGGGGTATGCGGCTGGGAAGCCCCTTGTTTATTTATGCCGGACTCGCCTAACCGTGTCCGAGGTCTGAATGACCTGTTTTTAGGGGCTTTGACTTGCAAGGTCGGATTAGTGTGTGGCTGTCAAGGCAGCCTCACATTCTCCGTGGTCGAGGAACACTCGGAGTTACTCTTTAATGAGATTATGCCACATGCACCAGGCATTTTAAGCGTAAGAGACGCGTAATGTGGTATTGCGTTAAAGCAGGCGAAAGCTTCGCGTCCCAGTAGTGCTTGAGGGCCACTGTTAAATGGGGCGATATGGAGAGTGAGCTTTTCGCGATGGAGGTTGTCGGATGAACCGAACACAACCTCTAGTGGTACTGAGCCTGTACAATTGGCTTAAAGGCCTGGCGTGGCTCCTTTGAAGGAAGTGCTGCTACGGTGAATTTTGGTAGGGTCTATCCCCATTCTGCGGACGGTGTCCTGGTATGGCAGGTGCTGTACTGTGTTTTCGTGTTATCACATGAAGTGAGTTCACTGTTTTGACTTCTAGTGGGAAAGTCTTCTGTTTTCCAGTGTGCTGCTTGTGGGGTTCATCGTCGTCGCTTGGTGTGTCGAGCCCCTTGCGTTCGGCGTTAAGTCGGACGGACTGCTTGAAGACCAAACAATCCCTGTGGGTATGGTTTGCAGGCTTCCCGGGAGTACTATGTATTTGGCATAGTCTATCTAGAATTTTGTTTAGGTTGGATAGCTCGTCACTGTTGTCCTTGAGGGGCAGTGTTTTATTGTTCGGCCGAGAGCTTTTGAATCCGGCGTTGACCGCCGTGCTATTTGGGCCATTTTCCTTATTCCGGCGCTGATCTTTTCTGCGTCGTGATTTCCCATTTCCATCCCTGACTTCGGATGTACTCGGGTCGCTGGTGCTGCATCTAGCCAGAGCTGTCTTCCCCCCGCGCAAAAGCGGGTCATGAGGCTTGTTAGTGCGGCCATTGTTCTTGGTTTTTCCTGGCCGAGGTGTCTGGCGAGCCATTCGTCTCGGACGTTGTGCTTAAAGGCTGCTAAGGCTTCGGCGTCCGGACAATTGACTCTTTGGTTCTTTTTGGTGAGGAATCTATTCCAGAATTTGCATGCTGACTCTCCGGGTTGTTGAGTTATGTGACTTAAATCATCTGCGTCCGGAGGGCGGACATAAGTCCCCTGAAAATTTGCTTGAAACACATCCTGGAGCTCTTCCCAACTTCCAATGGTATTTTCTGGGAGGCTTTTGAGCCAATGCCGAGCTGGCCCTTTGAGCTTGAGGGGTAGGTATTTTATGGCATGGAGATCGTGTCCTCTGGCCATATGTATGTGCAGGATATAATCCTCAATCCAGACTCCGGGGTCTGTTGTTCTGTCATATGCCTCTATGTTTATGGGTTTGAATCCCGCTGGAAATTCATGATCCAGTACCTCGTCGGTGAAACATAGTGGGTGTGCGGCGCCCCTGTATTTGGGTCTGCCGTTGTCTTCAAACGCTCGGCGGGTTGTGTTGCTTCCTGGAGTCTTCTTTTTTGGCCCATAGATAGACCTGACCGGGTCATCCTTTTTCCGAGGATCTTTATGCTGATCATGTGTCGGCTTGTGTGCGGCGCCCCTTGCTGCTCTTAGCCTGTCATATGGTCATCTATCCGGCCAGGCGGCCATTTTATTTTTTGACTGCGGGGGCTCTAATGCCTCCTCGTCAAATTCGGGCAACAGCTTGCGCTTCGGGTAGCTCTTTGCCTGGTGACTAGCGCCATATTCATCTGTGGTATTGAGTACTTTGCTCCATCTCATTCTGAGTGCGTCCTCCGCTGTTTTGAGCTTCCGCTTTTGCTTCTTGAAACTTCTTGCAGTGGCGACGGGCCTTTTATGAAGGTTCTTATGATCTGGTGATGTGTCCGGCGTGAGATCGTCTAGGCTCTTGTTTTCGCCGTGGATGGGTTGCTTGTCCAGTTCATCATGTTCGGATGGTTGCTTGGTGGCATGTTCGCCGTCCACTGCTTCGCCCTGCTCTAGGGCCGGGTCTGTATGGGTGCCGTTTTTATCGAGGCAGGACTTCGGGCGGCGCTTGCGTCGCCGTTTTGGTTGTTTGTTGGGGGAGTTGTCCTTCGCCACGTCCCGTTGTTCCTCCTTATCGCTTCCTTTTGGTGTATCCACCATGTATACGTCGTGATTTGGGGTGGCTTTCTAGTGCCCAATAGGCGCTGGTTCTTGGTCGTCTCTGGCATCATCGTCCATACCGTCGATGTCTTCGGAGTCGTAGTCTAGCATGTCGGTTAGATTGTCGACAGTGGCTACTAAGTGGGTGGTGGGTGGGCTTTGAATTTCTTCGTCGTCCGCATCCCAACCGTCCTAACCGCAGTCCGGCCAGGGCTCTCCTGATAACGAGAGATACTTTAGCGGACTCAAGATGTCGCCGAAAGGTGAGTGTTGAAAGATGTCCGCAGCCGTGAACTCCATGATCGGCGCCCAACCGGATTCGATTGGAGGGGGCGCGGGAGTCTCGGAGTCCGGCAAGGAGTCCGGCACCTCGGAGTCACGGGCTTTATGAGGGACAAGATCAGTGTTCGGCTCTATCGCTGTAGAGGTTGCAGCCCCCGAGGCGGTGTCTAGCCATCCGTCCTTGATCTGCGCAGCCGGCTCCGAATTGAAGATCGGAGCGGACTCGAGTGCGGCCTCCAGGATACAGTCCGGCTGCAGAGCTAAATCATGCTCGTCGTGACAGTGCAGCACGCTCGGCTATGGCTTGAATCCATCGAGGATCAAGTTCCCGCGGATGTCAGCCGTGAAGTTCAAACTTCCAAATCTGACCTGACGGCCAGGGGCGTAGCTTTCGATCTGCTCCAGATGGCCAAGCGAATTGGCCCGCAGTGCAAAGCCGCTGAATACGAAGATCTGTCCGGGGAGGTAAGTCTCACCCTGGTCTGCGTCGTTGTTGATGATCGAAGAAGCCATCGAGCCTATCGGTGACGACCCAGAGGAACTCTCAATGAAAGCACCAATGTCGGTGTCAAAACCGGTGGATCTCGGGTAGGGGGTCCTGAACTGTGCGTCTAGCGGATGGTAACAGGAGACAAGGGACATGATGTTTTACCCAGGTTCGGGCCCTCTTGATGGAGGTAAAACCCTACGTCCTGCTTGATTAATATTGATGATGTGTGTTACAAGAGTAGATCTACCACGAGATCAAAGAGGCTAAACCCTAGAAGCTAGCCTATGGTATGATTGTTGTTCGTCCTACGGACTACATCCGTCCGGTTTATATAGACATCGGAGAGGGCTAGGGTTACACAGAGTCGGTTACAATGGCAGGAGATCTGCATATCCGTATCGCCAAGCTTGCCTTCCACGCCAAGGAAAGTCCCATCCGGACACGGGACAAAGTCTTCAATCTTGTATCTTCATAGTCTTGGAGTCCGGCCGATGATGATAGTTCGGCTATCCGGACACCCCTAGTCCAGGACTCCCTCAGTGGTGGTAATGCCAAGAAGGGCAATACCACTCATCCTAACAAAGCTAGCGACTTTAACCCTTCTTATGTTTTATGTCGCGCTAGTGATGGACATGTGTATGCTAAATTTGTTGGTTCTTATTATGAGTACATAGAGTGGTCTATCTGGGTTCCTAAGACCCTTGTTGCTAACCTCAAAGGACCCATTCAACAATGGGTACCTAAATCCAAGCATTGATCTCTTGTAGGAGTTTGCTTCCGTTGGGGTGTCATGGTTGCTTGATATTGGAGCAACAAATCATATGACTGAAACCTCTATTGGAAAAGGCAGTACCTAGGAGGCGCTTAGGCACTAGGCCATGGCTAAACGCCTCACCTAGGGCATATATATGAATGTCTAGGCAGGGCAAGCAAGAAATTGTCTACCCAAGCAAGGAATGTCATATTGCACTGATATGCCAAACGAGCCGTATTCCAATGGTAGTACTGTTAATTAGCTTATGTATATGCCCTAATTTATTATCAATAACTGAAACCAAGGACTTAGTGGTGGACGTGCATCCAAACCATATATGGTCATCCATGTCTAATTTGGTGATGCTTCAACCACTAAGGTATTGGGTCTCGCCAAGGTTGGAAAATGCAGTAGGCGTAAGCGAGGCGGTTGGCCTTCGCCTAGTGCCTAAGCAATGCTTAAGCGCCCTAGGCGCAACCTAGGCGATAATATATTTTTAACTATGAAGGTGTATCTATAGTTATTATATGCATGTCACGGCAAGGTGGTCGTCTCTCAAGATTTATCTATTGAGAAGGCCATGCTTGTTGAGTCCCTTGCATACAATTTACTTTCCATTTGTCAGCTTGCACTCGTGGGCTTTGCAAAATTCTTGGATCTTGATATTGTGGCCCTTTTGTGGAGCAAGACTCTTAAAGTAGCCTTTGTTGGGCATGTCGAGAACGGTCTCTATGTGGTTAACTTTTTGGAGCGACCCACTAAGACACGATGTGGCTAATGGCTAAAGTTGATGTGGGATGGCTTTGGCATCACCAACTAGACCATGTCAATATGATATCTTTGCAAAGCCTCCTCAAAGGGGATAAAGTTCGTGGACTAACAAATGTGAGTTTTGCCAAAGATCGTGCTTGTATTGAAGGAAAGCTACATGAGACGGCTCACCGACCCACGACTATCATCTACTCGAAGAGGCCCTTGGAGATCCTTCACATGGATCTCTTTGGCCCTCCATCCTTTGATAGTGTTGGGGGAAGAAAATATTGCTTGGTGACTGCAGATGATTACTCAAGATATAGTTGGGTATACTTCTTCAAGAGGAAGAGTGAGACCCAACAAACCGTCATCGACTTTGCTAATGAAGCCCAATATCAACATGAAGCAAAGATTTTGATGATTAGAAGTGATAATGGCACCGAGTTCAAGAACTACACCTTGGATGAGTTTCTCAGTGATGAGGCGATCAAGCACAAATATGCCACACCCTATACCCCTCAACAAAATGGTGTTGCAGAGAGGAAGAACCATACATTGACGGATGCGGCAATGACCATGATGGCGGAATTCAAATCTCCCTAAAACTTTTGGGTCGAAGCCATCAACACCGCGTCATGCATCCAATCGGCTCTATCTCCGCAAAGACTTGAACAAGACTCCATATGATACTTACCGGTAACAAGCCCAACCTCAAGTACTTTCGTGTGTTCAGTTGTAAGTGTTTCATTCTCAAGAAAGGTGTTCGTTTCTCTAAATTTGAACCTAGATCTCAAGAGGGCATATTTGTTGGTTATGCTACAAACTCCCATGCTTACTGTGTCCTCAACAAATCCGATGGATTCATTGAGGAGATGTGTAACGTGGAGTTTGATGAAAATAACAGCTCCCAAGTGGAGCAAAGTGGTCTTTGTGATGCAGGTGATGAGATTCCTCCTCAAGTCATAACAAGAATGGGGATTGGTAAAATACTCCCCATTGAGGAACCCCTTGTGGCCGAAGGAGAAGGACAATGCTTTATCAAGTGGAGCCATCACCGACGCTAGACCCACATGCATCCGAAGAACAAAGTGAAGGTCCTCAACCTAGTGAACAAGATCAAGGGCAAGATCAACCTCATGATGATGGTGATTCACCAAGTTATGCCCAAGATCAAGTTCATGACTCCGAACAAGCTCAAGGCGGTGCTCAAGATGGTCAAGATGGTGATTCTAAAATGCCTATTGAGGAGCTATACTAGAGCACCGAGCCGCCAAGATTGCTTGCAAGCTCAAGCATCTACAACATGTCATGGAGAATGTCCTTGGAAGCTTGAGAAAAGGGGTAACCACTTGTAAACAATTAACAAACTTTTGTGAGTGTCACGTGTTTGTTTCTTGTATTAAACCCCAAAAGGTACATGAGGTGCTCGAGGACTCAGATTGGCTTGAAGCCATGCATGATGAACTAAACAACTTCGAGCGCAACAAGGTGTAAAAATTGGTGCCAAGGCTAAGGGAGAATCATAATGTCATTGGAACCAAATGGATCTTCAATAACAAGCGAGATGCAAATGGTGTTGTCACTCGCAATAAAGCAAGATTGGTTGCACTAGGCTACTCCCGAGTCAAGGGTATCGACCACGATGAAACCTTTGCTCACGTCGCTCACCTTAAATCTTGTCGTATGTTGCTTTCATATGCATCTCGTCATGATTTGAAGTTGCAACAAATGGATGTGAAGAGTGCATTCTTAATGGTCCTCTAAATGAGTTGGTATATGTCAAGCAACCTAGGTGTTTGAGGATCATCCCAAGTTCCCTAATCATGTATACAAGCTCGAAAAGGCACTCTATGGCCTTAAACAAGCCCCACGTGTGTGGTATGAGCACCTTATCGAGTTGTTGCAAGACCGTGGGTTTGGAATTGGGCAAATTGATCCCACTCTTTTCATGAAGAGGGTTAAAGGGGACTTGTTCATATGCCAACTATATGTTGATGGTATTATTTTTGGTTCTCCTGACAAAGCTTTCAATGGTGAGTTTGCTGCACTAATGACCAAGAAGTTTGATATGTCTATGATGGGAGAGTTGAAGTTCTTTCTAGGGTTTGAAGTCAAGCAAAGGAGAGAAGGGGCATTCATCAACCAAGCTAAATACACCCAAGACATGCTCAAGAAATTCAAGCTAGATGATGTCAAGATGGTCAAGACTCCAATGCCAACCAAATGCAAGCTCGACATTGATCCCAATGGTAAAGCGGTGGATCAAAAGTTATATCACTCCATGATTGGATCCTTAATTTACCTTTGTGCATCTAGACCGGATATCATATTGAGTGTGGGCACGGTTTCAAGCCGCACCTAAGGAAAGCCACTTTGTGGCGGCCAAGTGAAGCTTTCAATATTTGGCTCATACCCCAAACTTTGGCTTATGGTACCCCTAAAGGAGCAAGCCTTGATCTCATGGGTTATTTGGACTCGGATTGGGCGGGATATTATGTGGAGAGGAAGTCAACTTACCGATGGTGCCAATTCCTTGATAGCTGTTTGGTAAGTTGGTCTTCGAAGAAACAAATTGTGTGTCTCTCTCCTCCACCGAGGCCGAGTATGTAGTTGCTGCAAGTTTTTGTGCAGCACAATTGCTATGGATGAGGCAAACTTTAAAGGATTATGGTGTCACTTGTGACAAAGTGCCTCTTCTATGTGACAATGGAAGCAATCAAGATCTCCTACAATCTGGTGCAGCATAGCAAGACGAAGCATATTGAGATTCATCATCATTTCATCCGGGATCACATCAAACATGGAGAGATTGAGATTATCTACATCAACACTCAAGAGAAACTAGCGGACATTTTCACGAACCCTTTGGATGAAGCAAGATTTCGTGAGTTAAGTCATGAGCTAAATATCATCGATTCGAGCAATGTGGCATGAATCTAGGCACACCCCACCACATTCACCATATTATCTTGTTCTAGACATAGGCATGGACATAGGGGAGTGTTGTTCTCTCAATGAACTCTCCCTCCTCCCATTATGCATAAATAGATCAAGTCTTTCACATTAGCCATTCTTGATGGTACTTGTGCTTCAAAGATGAGTTTTGGTCATGAGCCCAAGGTAAAAATCTTCGCGGTGCCATACCGATTGACTCAAACATAGGTGAATTCGGTCACCTCCCTCTCTTTGAGAGGCTTGCTCTGTTTGGTTTGAGTTGTGCTTTCTTGTCTTAGGTTTGGGGTGTTGGACTACTCCATGTGTGCTCTCGTTTTAGTTGCCTTTTAACCTTGGAGTATTCCTTTCCATTTGTGGTGTTTTCTTCTCTCCAACCCAAGCCTTCCCTCTCTCAAACCTCTTAAAATTGCATAAGCCCCTCCTTCAAAATTTTGATCCTTGCAGTTTTCTGGTTGCAAGCGGTACTACCACGGACAAAAATGGTACTACCGCTCGGGTCTATGGTACTACCGCTGAGTGCAGTGTGACTGACCTCCTGTCGAAGCACTGGGGCGGTACTATCACTGTGTGTGACCGGTACTACCGCTCCCTCCCGTGGTACGACCACTTCGCGGACCCGCGAGGGGGTTAAGTGGTGGGAACAGGAAGTTCTAACTTCCCCATGCCCATTCACTTCCTCTCCCATTCCGGCCCTCCGATTTCGTGTTGTCTTCTCCGTTTCCAACCGGTGGATCGATCCCCACCTTCTCCTCTTGCCATGGATACCGACATTGCCCTTGTTTTTCTCTCCCACGGTTCAATTTTATGAATCGTGGTTCTAGGACAATGTGATACGTCTCCAACGTATCTATAATTTTTGATTATTCCATGCTATTATATTATCAATCTTGGATGTTTTATATGCATTATGGTACTATTTTATATCATTTTTTAGGACTAACCTATTAACCTAGCGCCCAATGCAAGTTGCTGTTTTTTCCTTGTTTTTGTCTACAGAAAATCAATACCAAACGGAGTCCAAACGGAATAAAACTTTATGGTGCTTTTTTATGGACCAGAAGAGACCCACGGAGCACCGGAGGTGGACCAGGAGGTGTCTGAGGAGGCCACAAGCCCGAGGGGTGCGCCCACCCCCCAGGGCATGCCCCTACGGCTTGTGGGCCCCTCAGGCACCACCCTGACTTGTTCCTGATGCCAAAAATTCTTATAAATACCCAAACCTCCAAAAAGAACCCTAGATGAGAAATTCCACCGCCGCAAGCCTCTATAGCCACGAAAAACCAATCGGGACCCTGTTCCGGAACCCTGCCGGAGGGGGGAATCATCACCGGAGGCCATCTTCATCATCCCGGTGGTCTCCATGACGAGAAGGGGGTAGTTCACCCTCCGGGCTGAGGGTATGTACCAGTAGCTATGTGTTTGATCTCTCTCTCTCTTTCTCTCGTGTTCTTATTTGGCACAATCTTGATGCACCACAAGCTTTGTTATTATAGTTGGATCATATTGTGTTCTTCCCTCTCTATTTCTTGTTGCGATGAATCGAGTCTTGCTCTTTGAGGTTTTGTTATGTTGGATTAAATATTGGATTTGAGAACACTTGATGTTTTCTTACGATGGGATATCTGTGGTGACAATGGGATGTTCTATTGATTCACTTGATGTATGTTTTGGCAATCAACTCGTGAATTCCCAAGGTGACATTGGGGTAATCTATGCAGGGGTTGATGCATGTTTTCGTCCTATGTTCTCCGATAGAAACTTTGGAGTGATTCTTTGTTGCATGTTGAGGGATTGTTATGTGATCCAATTATGTTACTATAGTTGAGAGATTTTGTGCTAGTGAAAGTATGAAACCTAGGCCTTGTTTTCAAGCATTGCAACACCGTTTTTGCTCATTTTGTTACTAGTTACCTTGTTGTTTTTATTTATTCAAATAATAAAAATATATTTCTACCCTCCATATTACACTTGTATCACCATCTCTTTGCCGATCTAGTGCACCTATACAATTTACCATTGTATTGGCTTTGCTGGGGACACAGGAGACTCTTTGTTATTCGGTTGTAGGGTTGTTTGAGAGAGACCATCTTCATCCTACGCCTCCCACGGATTGATAAACATTAGGTCATCCACTTGAGGGAAATTTTCTATTGTCCTATAAAACTCTATGCTTGGAGGCCCAACTGTTGGGGAACGTAGTAATTTCAAAAAATTTCCTACGCACACGCAAGATCATGGTGATGGCAAAGCAACGAGAGGGGAGAGTGTTGTCCACGAACCCTCGTAGACCGTAAGCGGAAGCGTTAGCACAACGTGGTTGATGTAGTCGTACGTCTTCACGATCCGACCCATCCAAGCACCGAACGTACGGGACCTCCGAGTTCAGCACACGTTCAGCTCGATGACGATCCCCGGGCTCCGATCCAGCAAAGCTTCGGGCATGAGTTCCATCAGCACGACAGCATGCTGACGATGATGATGTTCTACTAGCGCAGGGCTTCGCCTAAACTCCGCGACGATATGACCGAGGTGGAATATGGTGGAGGGGGGCACCGCACACGGCTAAGGAACGATCCGTAGATCAACTTGTGTGTCTATGGGGTGCCCCTGCCCCCGTATATAAAGGAGTGGAGGAGGGGGAGGGCCGGCCCTCTCTATGGCGCGCCCTAGGGGAGTCCTACTCCCACCGGGAGTAGGATTCCCCTTTTCCTAGTAGAACTAGGAACCCTTCCATGTAGTAGGAGTAGGAGAGAAGGAAAGGGAGGAGAGAAGGAGAAGGAAGGAAGGGGGCGCCCCCCCTCCCTAGTCCAATTTGGACTAGTCCAAGGGGAGGGGTGCGGCCACCCTTTTGGCCCTTTCTCTCCTTTCCCGTATGGCCCAATGAGGCCCAATACGAATTCCCGTAACTCTCCGGTACTCCGAAAAATACCCGAATCACTCGGAACCTTTCCGAACTCCGAATATAGTTATCCAATATATCGATCTTTACATCTCGACCATTTCGAGACTCCTCGTCATGTCCCCGATCTCATCCGGGACTCCGAACTCCTTCGGTACATCAAAACTCATAAACTCATAATAAAACTGTCATCGTAACGTTAAGCGTGCGGACCCTACGGGTTCGAGAACTATGTAGACATGACCTAGAACTATTCTCAGTCAATTACCAATAGCGGAACCTGGATGCCCATATTGGTTCCTACATATTCTACGAAGATCTTTATCGGTCAAACCGCATAACAACATACGTTGTTCCTTTTGTCATCGGTATGTTACTTGCCCGAGATTTGATCGTCGGTATCCAATACCTAGTTCAATCTCGTTACAGGCAAGTCTCTTTACTCGTTACATAATGCATCATCCGTAACCAACTCATTGGTCACATTACTTGCAAGGCTTATAGTGATGTGCATTACCGAGAGGGCCCAGAGATACCTCTCCGACAATCGGAGTGACAAAACCTAATCTCGAAATACGCCAACTCAACATGTACCTTCAGAGACACCTGTAGTACTCCTTTATAATCACCCAGTTACGTTGTGACGTTTGGTAGTACCCAAAGTGTTCCTCCGGTAAGCGGGAGTTGCATAATCTCATAGTTACAGGAACATGTATAAGTCATGAAGAAAGCAATAGCAATATACTAAACGATCAACTGCTAGGCTAACGGAATGGGTCATGTCAATCACATCATTCTCCTAATGATGTGATCCCGTTAATCAAATGACAACACAGGTCTATGGTTAGGAAACATAACCATCTTTGATTAATGAGCTAGTCAAGTAGAGGCATACTAGTGACTATATGTATGTCTATGTACTCACACATGTATCATGTTTCCGGTTAATACAATTCTAGCATGAATAATAAACATTTATCATGATATAAGGAAATAAATAATAACTTTATTATTGCCTCTAGGGCATATTTCCTTCAGTCTCCCACTTGCACTAGAGTCAATAATCTAGTTCACATCATCATGTGATTCAACACCGGTATTCACATCTGTATGTGATTAATACCCATAGTTCACATCGTCATGTGATCAACACCCAAAAGGTTTACTAGAGTCAATAATCTAGTTCACATCGCTATGTGATTAACACCCAAAGAGTACTAAGGTATGATCATGTTTTGCTCGTGAGAGAAGTTTAGTCAACGGGTCTGTCATATTACAGAGTCATATCTATTTTGCAAATATTCTATGTCTATAATGCTTTGCACGGAGCTACTCTAGCTAATTGCTCCCACTTTCAATATGTATCCAGATTGAGACTTAGAGTCATCTGGATCAGTGTAAAAGTTTGCACCGATGTAACTTTTACGACGAGCTCTTTTATCACCTCCATAATCGAGAAACATCTCCTTAGTCCTCACTAAGGATATTCTTGACTGCTGTCCAGTGATCTACTCTTAGATCAAAATTGTATTCCTTTGCCAAACACAAAGCAAGGTATACAATAGGTCTGGTTCACAACATAGCATACTTTATAGAACCTATGACTGAGGCATAGGGAATGACTTTTCATTCTCTTTCTATTTTCTGCCATAGTCGGGTTTTGAGTCTTACTCAACTTCACACCTTGCAACACAGGAAAGAACTCTTTCTTTGACTGTTCCATTTTGAATTGCTTCAAA
The DNA here is from genome assembly GCF_018294505.1 of Triticum aestivum. Taxonomy (NCBI): domain Eukaryota; kingdom Viridiplantae; phylum Streptophyta; class Magnoliopsida; order Poales; family Poaceae; genus Triticum; species Triticum aestivum. Next base: position 55,170,138 of record NC_057813.1, read on the forward strand.
AAAATTATCAAGGTATGTACTCATTGAAAAACTTATCAAGCGTCTTGATCTATCTATATAGATCTTGGTGCTCAATGTGTAAGCAGCTTCACCGAGGTCTTTCTTTGAAAAACTTCTTTCAAACACTCCTTTATGCTTTCCAGAAAATTCTACATCATTTCCAATTAATAATATGTCATTCACATATACTTATCAGAAATGTTGTAGTGCCCCCACTCAGTTTCTTGTAAATACAGGTCTTTCCAAAAGTCTGTATAAAACCATATGCTTTGATCAACTCATCAAAGCGTATATTCCAACTCCGAGATGCTTGCACCAGTCCATTGATGGATCACTGGAGCTTGCACATTTTGTTAGCACCTTTAGGATTGACAAAACCTTCTGGTTGCATCATATACAACTCTTCTTTAATAAATCCATTAAAGAATGCGGTTTTGACATCCATTTGCCAGATTTCATAAAATGTGGCAATTGCTAACATGATTCGGACAGACTTAAGCTTCGATACGAGTGAGAAAATCTCATCGTATTCAATACCTTGAACTTGTCGAAAACCTTTCGCAACAAGTCAAGCTTAGTAGATAGTAACACTACTATCAGTGTCCGTCTTCCTCTTGAAGATCCATTTATTTAACATGGCTTGCTGATCATCGAGCAAGTCAATCAAAGTCCATACTTTGTTCTCATACATGGATCATATCTCAGATTTTATGGCCTCAAGCCATTTTGCGGAATCTGGGCTCATCATCGCTTCCTCATAGTTCGTAAGTTTATCATGGTCTAGTAACATGACTTCCAGAACAGGATTACCGTACCACACTGGTGCGGATCTTACTCTGGAAGACCTACGAGGTTTTGTAGTAACTTGATCTGAAGTTTCATGATCATCATCATTAGCTTCCTCACTAATTGGTTTAGGAATCACTGGGACTGATTTCTGTGATGAACTACTTTCCAATAAGGGAGAAGGTACAATTACCTCATCAAGTTCTACTTTCCTCCCACTCACTTCTTTCGAGAGAAACTCCTTCTCTAGAAAGGATCCATTCTTAGCAAGAAAGATTTTGCCTTCGGATCTGTGATAGAAGGTGTACCCAACAATTTCCTTTGGGTATTCTATGAAGACGCACTTCTCCGATTTAGGCTCGAGCTTATCAGGTTGAAACTTTTTCACATAAGCATCGTAGCCCCAAACTTTAAGAAACGACAACTTTGGTTTCTTGCCAAACCACAGTTCATAAGGCGTCGTCTCAACGGATTTCGATGGTGCCCTATTTAAAGTGAATGCAACTGTCTCTAATGCATAATCCCAAAACGATAGTGGTAAACCGATAAGAGATATCATAGATTGCACTATATCCAATAAAGTACGGTTATGACGTTCGGACACACCATTAAGCTGTGGTGTTCCAGGTGGCATGAGTTTGTGAAACTATTCGACATTGTTTTAATTGAAGACCAAACTCGTAACTCAAATATTCTCCTCCATGATCAGATCGTAGAAACTTTATTTTCTTGTTACGATGATTCTCCACTTCACTCTGAATTTCTTTGAACTTTTCAAACGTTTTAGACTTATGTTTCATTAAGTAGATATACCCATATCTGCTCAAATCATCTGTGAAGGTCAGAAAATAATGATACTTGCCGTGAGCCTCAACACTCATCGGATCGCATACATCAGTATGTATTATTTCCAATAAGTCAGTTGCTCGCTCTATTGTTCCGGAGAACGGAGTCTTTAGTCATCTTGCCCATAAGGCATGGTTCGCAAGCATCAAGTGATTCATAATCAAGTGATTCCAAAATCCCATCAGCATGGAGTTTCTTCATGCGCTTTACACCAATATGACCTAAACCGCAGTGCCACAAATAAGTTGCACTATCATTATTAACTTTGCATCTTTTGGTTTCAATATTATGAATATGTGTATCACTACAATCGAGATCCAACGAACCATTTTCATTGGGTGTGTAACCATATAAGGTTTTATTCATGTAAACAGAAGAACAATTTATTCTCTTACTTAAATGAATAACCGTATTGCAATAAACATGATCAAATCATATTCATGTTCAACGCAAATGCCAAATAACATTTATTTAGGTTTAACACTAATCCCGAAGGTATAGGGAGTGTGCGATGATGATCATATCAATCTTGGAACCACTTCCAACACACATCGTCACTTCACCCTCAACTAGTTTCTGTTTATTCTGTAACTCCTGTTTCGAGTTTACTAATCTTAGCAACCGAACAAGTATCAAATACTCAGGGGTTACTATAAACACTAGTAAGGTACACATCAATAACATGTATATCCAATATACCTTTGTTCACTTTTGCCATCCTTCTTATCCGCCAAATGCTTGGGGTAGTTCCACTTCCAGTGACCAGTCCCTTTGCAGTAGAATCACTTAGTTTTAGGCTTAGGTCTAGATTTGGGCTTCTTCACTTGAGCAGCAACTTGCTTGCTGTTCTTCTTGAAGTTCCCCTTCTTCCCTTTGCCCTTTTTCTTGAAACTAGTGATCTTGTCCACCATCAACACTTTGATGTTTTTCTTTGATTTCTACCTTCGCCGATTTTTGCATCGTGAAGAGCTTGGGAATTGTTTTCATCATCCCTTGCATATTATAGTTCATCACGAAGTTCTACTAACTTGGTGGTGGTGACTAGAGAATTCTGTCAATCACTATCTTATCTGGAAGATTAACTCCCACTTGATTCAAGCGATTGTAGTACCCAGACAATCTGAGCACATGCTCACTAGTTGAGCGATTCTCCTCCATCTTTTAGCTATAGAACTTGCTAGAGACTTCATATCTCTCAACTCGGGTATTTGCTTGAAATATTAACTTCAACTCCTGGAACATCTCATATGGTCCATGACGTTCAAAACGTCTTTGAAGTCCCGATTCTAAGCTGTTAAGTATGGTGCACTAAACTATCAAGTAGTCATCATATTGAGCTAGCCAAACGTTCATAACGTCTGCATTTGCTCCTGCAATAGGTCTGTCACCTAGCGGTGCATTAAGGACATAATACTTCTGTGCAGCAATGAGGATAAACCTCAGATCCGCCAATACGCATCATTGCTACTAACATTTTTCAACACAATTTTCTCTAGGAAGATATCAAAATAAACATATGAAAGCAACAACGCAAGCTATTGATCTACAACACAATTTGCAAAATACTACCAGGACTAAGTTCATGATAAATTTAAGTTCAATTAATCATATTACTTAAGAACTCCCACTTAGATAGACATCCCTCTAATCCTCTAAGTGATTACGTGATCCATATCAACTAAACCATGTCCGATCATCACGTGAGATGGAGTAGTTTCAATGGTGAACATCACTATGTTGATCATATCTACTATATGATTCATGTTCGACCTTTCGGTCTCCGTGTTCCGAGGCCATATCTGTATATGCTAGGCTCGTCAAGTTTAACCTGAGTATTCCGCGTGTGCAACTGTTTTGTACCTGTTGTATTTGAACGTAGAGCCTATCACACCCGATCATCACGTGGTGTCTCAGCACGAAGATCTTTCGCAACGGTGCATACTCAGGGAGAAAACTTCTTGATAATTAGTGAGAGATCATCTTAAAATGCTACCGTCAATCAAAGCAAGATAAGATGCATAAAGGATAAACATCACATGCAATCAATATAAGTGATATGATATGGCCATCATCATCTTGTGCTTGTGATCTCCATCTCCAGAGCACTGTCATGATCACCATCATCACCGGCGCGACATCTTGATCTCCATCGTAGCATCATTGTCCTTTACGCCATTTATTGCTTCTACGACTATCGCTACTGCTTAGTGATAAAGTAAAGCAATTACAGGGCGTTTGCATTTCATACAATAAAGCAACAACCATATGGCTCCTGTCAGTTGCCGATAACTTCGGTTACAAAACATGATCATCTCATACAATAAAATATAGCATCACGTCTTGACCATATCACATCACAACATGCCCTGCAAAAACAAGTTAGACATCATCTACTTTGTTGTTGCAAATTTTACGTGGCTTCTACGGGCTTAGCAAGAACCGTTCTTACCTACGCATCAAAACCACAATGATAGTTCGTCAAGTTAGTGCTGTTTTAACCTTCGCAAGGACCGGGCGTAGCCACACTCGATTCAGCTAAAGTAAGAGAGACAGCCACCCGCCAGCCACCTTTAAGCACAAGTGCTCGTAACGGTGAAACCAGTCTCGCGTAAGCGTACGCGTAATGTCGGTCCGGGCCGCTTCATCTCACAATACCGCCGAACCAAAGTATGACATGCTGGTAAGCAGTATGACTTGTATCGCCCACAACTCACTTGTGTTCTACTCGTGCATATAACATCAACGCATAAAACCTAGGCTCTGATGCCACTGTTGGGGAACGTAGTAATTTCAAAAAAATTCCTACGCACACGCAAGATCATGGTGATGGCAAAGCAACGAGAGGGGAGAGTGTTGTCCACGTACCCTCATAGACCGTAAGCGGAAGCATTAGCACAACGCGGTTGATGTAGTCGTACATCTTCACGATCCGACTGATCCAAGCACCGAACGTACGGGATCTCCGAGTTCAGCACACGTTCAGCTCGATGACGATCCCCGGGCTCCGATCCAGCAAAGCTTCGGGGATGAGTTCCGTCAGCACGACGGCGTGGTGATGATGATGATGTTCTACCGGCGCAGGGGTTCGCCTAAACTCCGCGACGATATGACCGAGGTGGAATATGGTGGAGGGGGGCACCGCACACGGCTAAGGAACGATCCGTAGATCAATTTGTGTGTCTATGGGGTGCCCCTGCCCCCATATATAAAGGAGTGGAGGAGGGGGAGAGCCGGCCCTCTCTATGGCGCGCCCTAGGGGAGTCCTATTCCCACCGGGAGTAGGATTCCCCTTTTCCTAGTAGAACTAGGAACCCTTCCATGTAGTAGGAGTAGGAGAGAAGGAAAGGGAGGAGAGAAGGAGAAGGAAGGAAGGGGCCCCCCTCCCTTGTCCAATTCGGACTAGTCCAAGGGGAGGGGTGCGGCCACCCTTTTGGCCCTTTCTCTCCTTTCCCGTATGGCCCAATGAGGCCCAATACGAATTCCCGTAACTCTCCGGTACTCCGAAAAATACCCGAATCACTCGGAACCTTACCAAACTCCGAATATAGTCGTCCAATATATCGATCTTTACGTCTCGATCATTTCGAGACTCCTCGTCATGTCCCCGATCTCATCCGGGACTCCGAACTCCTTCGGTACATCAAAACTCATAAACTCATAATAAAACGGTCATCGTAACGTTAAGCGTGCGGACCCTACGGGTTCGAGAACTATGTAGACATGACCTAGAACTATTCTCGGTCAATAACCAATAGCGGAACCTGGATGCCCATATTGGTTCCTACATATTCTATGAAGATCTTTATCGATCAAACCGCATAACAACATACGTTGTTCCCTTTGTCATCGGTGTGTTACTTGCCCGAGATTTGATCGTCGGTATCCAATACCTAGTTCAATCTCGTTACCGGCAAGTCTCTTTACTCGTTACGTAATGCATCATCCCGTAACCAACTCATTGGTCACATTGCTTGCAAGGCTTATAGTGATGTGCATTACCGAGAGGGCCCAGAGATACCTCTCCGACAATCGGAGTGACAAAACCTAATCTCGAAATACGCCAACTCAACATGTACCTTCGGAGACACCTGTAGTACTCCATTATAATCACCCAGTTACATTGTGATGTTTGGTAGTACCCAAAGTGTTCCTCCGGTAAACTGGAGTTGCATAATCTCATAGTTACATGAACATGTATAAGTCATGAAGAAAGCAATAGCAATATACTAAACGATCAACTGCTAGGCTAACAGAATGGGTCATGTCAATCACATCATTCTCCTAATGATGTGATCCCATTAATCAAATGACAACACATGTCTATGGTTAGGAAACATAACCATCTTTGATTAATGAGCTAGTCAAGTAGAGGCATACTAGTGACTATATGTATGTCTATGTATTCACACATGTATCATGTTTCCGGTTAATACAATTCTAGCATGAATAATAAACATTCATCATGATATAAGGAAATAAATAATAACTTTATTATTGCCTCTAGGGCATATTTCCTTCACCAACACGAGTCTATAAGAAGAAGTTTGTGTAGTAGACATCAAGCTTTTTTCTGGCACCGTTGCCGGGGAGGTGAGTGCTTGAAGGTATATCTTTAGATCTTGCAATTGAACCTTTTAGTTTCTTGTTTTATCAATAGTTTAGTCTATAAAATAAAACTACAAAAAATTGAATTGAGGTTGCCTCATATGCTTCATATTTTTAGTGTCTTTCGTGAAAGTGATGGAAAGGAAAGTTCTGCCAAAAGAAGAAGGCAATAAAATGTTTGGCATACAATCTTTGAATGATGAGCATGATTGCAATGTTGTTGGTATGAATTCTTTGAATATCCATGATACTAATGATATGCAAAGTCATAAGCTTGGGGATGCTATGTTTGATGAAGATGATATTTTCTGTCCCCCAAGTTTTGATGAACAAATTTATTATGATGATAGCATGCCTCCTATTTATGATGATTATGTTGATGAAAGTGGGTTTGGAAGAGTGTTAACTCTAGGAAATAATGATCCCACTATTTTGGATGGTGTTGAATCTTATTGTTATAATTATGAAAGTGGATTTGGAGAGGTCATGACTTTATTTAATGATGATTCCACTATTTCGGAAGAGCTCTCAATTGATTATGAGAACAAAGTTTCTATCTATGATGATTATTGTGATGACATGTATGCTATGAAGAATAATGATAACCACGAAACTTGTCATCGTGATTTTAATGCTCAAATTGATCATGCCAATCAAGTACACATGATAGTTATTTTATTGAGTTTGCTCCCACTATTATGAATGAGAATAAATTTGTTTATGTGGGGAGTAGTAAAATTTCTATGCTTATGCATCATGAAAAGAGTGCTTTGTGTGATAGTTATATTGTTGAATTCATTCATGATGCTACTAAAAATTATTATGAGAGAGGAACATATGCTTGTATGTATTGAAATAATATCAAGTTTCCTCTCTATGTGTTGAAAGTTTTGAAGTCATACTTTTTTGCCTTCCTATGCTAGTTGATTCTTGTTCCCATAAAATGTTAGCTCACAGAATCCCTATGCATAGGAAGTGGGTTAGACTTAAATGTGCTAGTCATATGCTTCATGATGCTCTCTTTGTGTTTCAATTCATTACTTTTATTTAAGCATCATTGAATCATCATGCCTACCTAAAAGGCATTAAAGAAAAGCGCTTGATGGGAGACAACCCAATACTTATACCTACTGTTTTTGTGTGTTCACATGATTAAGCTGTTGTAGTAATCATGTTTTATAGCTTTTGTTTCAATGAAGTGCCAAGTAAAGCCTTTGGGATAGTGTGGATGATAGTTGATTTGATTATGTGCAAAAACAGAAACTTTTGCGCTCAGTCTAGGAATTTTCAAAATTCACTGGAACGTGATTTTGATCTAAATTTTTTACAGATGATTTGTATATAAATTCTCTACGTTGTCCTAAATTTTCAGAACTTTTGGAATAGAAGAAGCATGGTCTTTGTTCAGATTACTACAGACTATTCTGTTTTTGATAGATTCTGTTTTCAATGCATAGTTTGCACGTTTCTTAGTTTCTATGGCTTATATTGCTCAATATAAATTTTGGAAATGAGAAGGTACAGTAGGCATTGTGTGAGAACAATTATGAATCTTGTCTTTGACAGTACCGAAGTGGATGATTTGTCTTTATCATACTAACCTATATCTCACGAAGTTCCGTTAAGTTTTGTGTGATTGAAGTTTACAAGTTTTGGTTGAGATATCAATATGAGGAGAATAAGGAGTGACAAGACCCTAAGCTCGGGGATCCCCAAGGCACCCCAAGATAATATTCAAGGAAAATCCAAGCAACTAAGCTTGGGGATGCCCCGGAAGGCATCCCCTCTTTCATCACATGATATGTGTTTTGCTTGGAGCGTCATTTTCTTTTGTTAGGATTTTCTTGTTTTCATTTAGAATAAGGTTTTGTATCTTTTCTTTCAATAAAAATGTCAAGGATAGCCTTCACCATGCACAATTTGCAAGTATATGAGTTGCTGTTTCAAAACAGAAAGTTTGTCGCTACTGCAAAAGTTCCCTAGAAAAGTCAGAATGTGATAAAAGCTTGAAATTTTGAAAAAAAACATGCAATGATAAATTATCTACAGTGTGGTACATTTTCAGATTTTTTTGAGTTAAATAAATATGGATCTTCCTTAATCCTTTACAGACTGTTCTGTTTAGACAGATTGTTGTTATGATTGCATTGTTTGCATATGTTTGCTTGTTTAATGATTCTATTTGAGGACAGGAATATTAAATTTGCAGAGACATTTAGTATTCAATGTTAAATAATAATTTTAGTGATTTTCTACAGTGGAGAATGATAAGGTCTTGCATTGATTTATACTAACTTATCTACGAGTTCTTGTTGAGTTTTGTGTGGATTAAGTTTTTAAGAATTAGGGAAACCGTGATATGAGAGGAATTAAGGAGACATAAGAGCTCAAGCTTGGGGATGCCCAAGGCATCCCTAGTTAATATTTCAAGAAGTCTCAAGCATCTAAGCTTGGGGATACCCCGGTTGGCATCCCACCTTTCTTCTTCAACAATGACTGGTCAGTTTTGGTTGAGCCTAAGTTTTTGCTTCTTCACATGATATGTGCTATCCTTGGAATGTCATTTTATTTTGCTTTGCTGGCTGTTTGAATAAAATACTTGAGATCTGAAATTTTTAAATAAGAGACAGTCTTCACATAGCTACTTAATTATTTGACTACTCATTGATCTTCACTATTATCTTTTTGGAGTAGTTTGTCTTTACTCTCATGCTTATATCATTTTGAGAGTACTAAAAATAGTATGGCAATTTGCTTGGGTTATGAATTTAGTCCTAATATGATAGGTATTCAAGAGGGAAATAATAAAAACCTCCATGAAGATCACTAAATATATGAGAAATTTGATTCCTCACATTTGTTTTGAAATATAAAGATGGTGATATTAGATTCATGCTAGTGAGTAATTGTAGATTGGTAGAAATACTTGTGTTAAAGTTTTTGATTCCCGAAGCATGCACGTATGGTGAACCGTTACGTGATGAAGTCGGAGCATGATTTCATTTTTGATTGTCTTCCTTTGTGTGGAGGTCGGGAGCACGCAATGGTAAACTCCTACCAACCTCTCCCCTAGGACCATGCATATTAGTACTATGCTTCGATGGCTAATAAATTTTTGCAATAAGTATGTGAGTTCTTTATGACTAATGTTGAGTCCATGGATTATACGCACTCTCACCCTTCCACCATTTCTAGCCTCTTTAGTACCGCAAAACTTTCGCCAGTGCATTAAACTCACCATATACCTTTCCTCAAAATAACCGCCATACCTACCTATTATGGCATTCCATAGCCATACCGAGATATATATTGCCATGCAACTTCCACCTTTTCGTTTTATGATGACACACACCATCATTGTCATATTTTCCTCATATGCATGAGGCATTCTTATAGAGTTATCTTTGTTCTAGTATCGAGTTGTAAGTAAATAAAAGTGTGATGATCATTATTAGAGCATTGTCCTGTGTGAGGAAAGGATGATGGAAGCTATGATTCCCTCACAAGTTGGGATGAGACTCCAGACTTCAAAAATAAAAGAGGCCAAAGAGACCAAAATAAAACAAGAGAGGTCAAAGAGTCCAAAATAAAAAAAGGCCAAAGAGCCCAAACAAAAAATGAGAGATGAGAGAAGGGACAATGTTACTATCCTTTTTACACACTTGTACTTCAAAGTAGCACCATGTTCTTCATGATAGAGAGTCTCCCATTTTGACACTTTCATATACTATTGGGAATTTTTCATTATAGAACTTGGCTTGTATATTCCAATGATGGGCTTCCTCAAATTATCCTAGGTCTTCGTGAGCAAGCAAGTTGGATGAACACCCACTTAGTTTTATTTTGAGCTTTCATACACTTATAGCTCTAGTGCATCTGTTGCATGGCAATCCCTACTCACTTGAATCGATATCAATTGATGGGCATCTCCATAGCCCATTAATTTGCCTAGTTGATGTGAGACTTTCTTTTTTTGTCTTCTCCTCACAACCTCCACCACATTCTATTCCACCTACAGCGCTATATCCATGGCTCGCGCTCATGTATTGCGTGAAAGTTGAAAAGGCTTGAGAACATTAAAAGTATGAAATAATTTCTTGGCCAATACCGGGGTTGTGCATGATAAAAAATTTTGTGTGATGAAGATAGATCATAGCTATACTATATGATTTTGTAGGGATAACTTTCTTTGGCCATGTTATTTCGAGAAGACATGTTTGCTTTATTAGTATGCTGGAAGTATTATTATTTTTATGTAAATATTAAACTTTTGTTTTGAATCTTATGCATCTGAATATTCATGCTGTCGGCGTTCTGGATAAGGGAGTACCCAGACTTGCCTGCCTGCGGCCCACTGCATGGCTCCATCGACAGCTTGGTCCAACCCAACTTTAGCATCAACAACTCAAGACCCTCGCGAGGGGCCAAGCCTCGCCAGGCGGACGACACCGAGACCTCCAAGGGGATCAGTCTCCTCAGGCTGGCTCCCGAGGAGTGGAGATTTCTATGCAAGGCACACCTCATGAGGCTCAGCAGACATGAGCCATGACGACCAAGGCCAGGCGGGCGCCAGCGGGCGCAGTGTACTAGTTTCCTCTTTGGTGCAAAGGAGGCAAGCAGCAGGTGCAGAGTCCCGAGGAATCAACCAAAGGTTTCCATTCTGGTGCAACAAGACCAAGACCGCTAGGACGGCAGGACGGAGGTCGTCGCCGAGCCCACCGCAGCGTCACGAAAAGAGGCTTTTGCAGGCGATGACCACTTTAGTCAGGATAGGATGTTGAGGGAGTCCCGGATTAGGGGGTGTCCGGATAGCCGAACTATGACCTTTGGCCGGAATCCTGGACTATGAAGATACAAGATTGAAGACTTTGTCCCGTGTCCGGATGGGACTTTCCTTGGTGTGGAAGGTAAGCTTGGCGATACAGATATGTAGATCTCCTCCCATTGTAACCGACTCTGTGTAACCATAGCCCTGTCCGGTGTCTATATAAACCGGAGGGTTTTAGTCTGTAGGACGAACAACAATCATACCATAGGCTAGCTTCTAGGGTTTAGCCTCTCTAATCTTGGTGGTAGATCTACTCTTGTACTACCCATATCATCAATATTAATCAAGCAGGAGTAGGGTTTTACCTCCATCGAGAGGGCCCAAACCTGGGTAAAGACATCGTGTCCCCTGTCTCCTGTTAGCATCCGCCTAGACGCATAGTTCGGGACCCCCTACCCGAGATCCGCCGGTTTTGACACCGACATTGGTGCTTTCATTGAGAATTCCGCTGTGCCATCGCCATCAGGAAGGATGCCACATCCCGTCTTTAAAGACAGCACTGTTGCTAAAGGAGATTTGGCTATCGGCCAAACTATCCGGCTAGGCGGTTTTCTTATGACCGCCTATTCGACCGCCGCGCCAACGATGACTTCTCGGGTCATCGAAAACAATCTCCACCTCGACTCGGAACTCGCTGAGCAGTTAGATCCGATGGAGCTTTCTTCCTTAAACGAGCTCTTGGATCGCATTGCCGCCCTGGGAGTCGCTACAGACTATGATCGGATTGGGATTAAACCTGATCTGAGAGAGATTGACTCTCCCCAGGTCACCCACCACGTCGCAGTGGTGGAAGAACAATGTGGAGAATCTTCACCCATCTTAAGGACCAGATATGTCCGGATCCCCGATCCCTCCAAGGCGGATACCCACAGAGGGGAGGACATCACTCAAGCCTTGAACCTAAAGTCAGGCAGCAGACCAGATTCATTGGACAACATCCAAGAACCTAAGCTTCCGAGTTCAGAAACTCCTTGGCCCCTGAGCCTCAGATCGGGCGAGGTTCCGAATTTAACTCCACCCGCCCACCCAAACATAAGGGATCTATCCCAAATTCGGCAAGAGCCCACGGAAACAGTACACCATTACTGGGCCAGATTCCTCCTAGTTATGAACAGGATAGAGGACTGCCGCGAGGAGGATGCAATTTCATTCTTCTGCAATAATTGCACAGACATCAGAATCCTCAACGCCATAAGTCGCCGTGAAATTACACGCTTCGCTGACTTAGCATCCATAGTACGAAAATACTGTGCGATGGAAAGTGTCCGGAAAACCAAAATAAAATTCTGGGACAATCCGGCCCTGAATACAACCCCAGTCCAAAACAAAAGGGCGCATTATCTCCAGGCACTTGGGCCAAACACCAAAAAGCAAAAACCCTCTATAGGGTATGGAACCGTACTGGAGGGATGGCTCAATGGACCCTGTAAAATTCATAGTACAGAGGGCGCCACACCAACTCATAGCCTTAGAGCATGCTGGATACTCCGGCAGGTGGCCAGAAGTGGCGAGGAGCTTCTAACTCCAGAATCCGCAGAGCACCAGCCCAGGAATACCGGTACGGTATCAACAGTCTTCGAGACTTTTGCATCAAACAATATGCGGAAACGAACACTCCGCAGCCTTACCGAAATCTACCAGGTAGCAACAATAAACCCATGGAGTGACATGGCTATTACCTTTAATGCCAGTGATGAACCTAAATTCCGAACAGCCCGAGCACCAGCCGCATTGGTCCTTAGTCCAATAGTGGACGGCTTTCAACTTACCAAGGTACTCATGGACGGTGGCAGTGGATTGAACCTCATTTATGAGGAAACCCTTCGAAAAATGGAAATAGACTGGAGCCGCATTGAGCGAAGCAAAACAACCTTTAGAGGAATAATCCCCAGTCGGGAAGCGCGCTGCACAGGAAAAATCACACTGGATGTGGTGTTCGGCACGCGGATAATTACAGGTCCGAGGAGGTCACATTTCAAGTGGCCCCATTCAGCAGCGGATACCACGCCCTGTTAGGGCGAGAGGCATTCACAATTTTTCAAGCTATACCCCATTACGGGTACATGAAGCTCAAAATGCCCGGACCCAACGGAATCATCACTCTTACTAGTGACCCGGACATAGCACTCCGCGCCGAGAACAAGACAGCCGCACTGGCCCTTGAGGCACTATCCGAAGCCCTAGCGGCCGAAGAACTGACTGCGCTGCACTCCACGGTGAACAGGGACGACGTAATACTCGATAAAAGATCCAAGTCCACCTCCTTTAAACCGGCAGACGAAATAGTCAAATTACAAGTCCATCCAACGGACCCTACAAAAACGGCCTCCATCGGGGCGCAATTAAACCCTGATGTAGACGCCGCACTACGAGAATTCCTACGCGAAAATTGGGACATTTTTGCCTGGCACCCTTCAGACATGCCAGGAATCCCACGCAGGCTGGCCGAGCACAGCCTAAACATCCTAAAAGGATTCAAGCCTGTCAAGCATGCTCTTCGGTGTTTCTCTGAGCCTAAGAGACAAGCCATGGGAGAGGAGCTAGCCAAACTACCGGAGGCCGGATTTATCAGAGATATAAAACATCCGGATTGGCTAGCAAACCTAGTGATGGTACCAAAGAAGGACAAATCCTGGCGCCTATGCGTCGATTTCAAGGACCTCAACAAGGCTTGCCCAAAGGATCCCTTCCCCCTCCCCCGCATCGATCAAATTATCAACGCCACCGCAGGACATGATTTATTGTGTTTCCTCGATGCATACTCCGACTACCATCAAATTAAGATGGCAGAGCCAGACCAAGCCGCAACAGCATTCATCACCCCATACGGCCCATTCTGCTTCAACACAATGCCCTTTGGGCTCAAAAACGCCGGTGCAACATATCAGCGCATGATTCAGACATGTCTGGCAAACCAGATCGGCAAAACAGTGGAGGCATACGTAGATGACGTGGTCGTCAAAACCAAGCATGTCGAAACTCTAGTAGATGACTTGAGGCTCACATTCGATAACCTCTGAACATATGACATCAAGCTTAACCCAGAAAAATGCGTTTTCGGCGTACCAGCCGGAAAGCTCTTGGGCTTCATTGTATCCGGTAGAGGAATTGAAGCAAACCCAGCCAAGATCCGAGCTTTGTCACAATTGGATATTCCAAAGGACCTCAAACAAATACAAAAATTGACTGGATGCGTGGCGGCTCTAAGCCGCTTTATCTCCCGCTTGGGAGAAATGGCATTACCCCTTTATCGCCTCCTCCGGCGCACCGAACACTTCGAGTGGACGGATGCTACCACGGCCCAACTCGAAGAAATAAAAGCCATATTGGCAACAAACCCGGTCCTAGACGCGCCTAACATCAGCGAACCAATGCTATTATACATTGCAGCAACTCATCAAGTTGTAAGCGCAGTGCTCGTCGTCGAACGAGAAACGGACGGACACAAATTCCCCCTTCAAAAACCAGTTTACTACGTGTCCACTGTCCTCACTCGATGCAAGTCACAGTACCCGCATTATCAAAAGATATTGTACGCAGTGTTTATGGCATCCCGAACGCTGCGACACTACTTTCAAGAGTGTTCAATAACAGTAGCCTCCGAAGTACCTCTTAACGACATTATAAACAACCACGACGCGATGGGTCGGATTGCCAAATGGGCCATTGAGCTCCTCCCGTTCGACATAACCTACAAGCCACAGCGAGCCATCAAGTCACAAGTTTTGGCCGATTTCGTCGCCGAATGGACTGAAGCCGAACTCCCTAAAGAGTACGGCACATATTCCAATTCGGTCATGCACTTCGACGGCTCCAAAATGTTAGTTGGTCTGGGGGCTGGCGTCGTTTTGACGTCCCCAACAGGAGATATAGTTCAATACGTACTCCAGATAATGTATACAGACTCCAATAACGCAGCCGAATACGAGGCCCTTCTACACGGTCTCCGGATGGCAGTCTCCATGGGCATTCAACGCCTAGAGGTGCGTGGGGATTCGAACCTCGTGATATCCCAAATAAATGGAGACTTTGATGCCAAGCATCCAAAAATGGCAGCTTATCGCAACACCGTCCTAAAAATGTCAGCTCGGTTCGAAGGGCTCGAATTTCACCATATAGCCCGAGAAAACAATCAGGCAGCAGACGTCTTGGCACACATCGGCACAAAGCGCGACGCAATCCCCCCCCCCCAACATTTTCTTGGAGAGGCTATTGAAGCCATCCATATCATGGGAAGGGGAATCCGGAAATAACAGCCCGGACCCAGCCACACCGCCTGACACCAAACATTCTGACACAACGGGAGGCTCTACCAACAAAGTAACATCCTCAGCCCACGTAATAATGGCAGTCATTGCCCCGTGGACAGAACCATTCCTAGCCTACTTAACTTGGCAGGAACTCCCCGAGGACCAAAACGAGGCACGCTGCATAGTGCGGCGATCTAAAGCCTATAAAGTCCACGAAAGAGAGCTTTATAAGAAAAGCACCACCGGAGTCCTTCAAAGGTGTATCTCCGAAGAGGAAGGGCGGAACCTTCTGGCTAAAATTCATGCCAGACTCGGCGGGCACCACGCCGCAGCCCGAGCCCTTGTAAGCAAGGCCTTTCGTATTGGATTTTATTGGCCGACGGCCCGGGCAGATGCTCAGGACTTAGTCCAACGATGCGTCGGTTGCCAATTATTTGCTAACCAAAGCCATATGCCACCCACCGCCCTCCAAACTATACCCATCACCTGGCCCTTCACAGTCTAGGGGCTTGACATGGTTGGACCACTTAAAGGGGGAACCCACAAGAAAAAATACTTATTGGTCATGGTTGACAAATTCACCAAATGGATAGAGGCCAAGCCTGTTAAGACGGCCGAATCCGGACCGGTGATAGACTTTATATCAGGGGTTGTACACCGTTACGGCGTCCCCCATAGCATCATCACTGATAACGGTATGAACTTTACGGCCGACGAGGTAAAACTCTGGTGCAAAAACATGGGAATCAAGCTCGACTACGCTTCAGTCTATCACCCACAAACTAACGGTCAAGTCGAGCGAGCAAATGGTCTAATCATGAGCTGCATCAAACCCAGACTAGTGCGGTCCCTCAAGGAATCTAACACGCACTGGGTAGAGGAGCTCGACTCCGTACTCTGGGGGCTGCGGACCACGCCGAATCGCACTACCGGATTCACACCATTCTTTATGGTATACGGCACAGAGGCAGTTCTGCCCTGCAACATAATTCATGACTCACCTCAGGTGCGCATGTACGAAGAAAGAGAAGCCGAACTCGACCGGAAGGACAGTTTGGACACCTTGGAGGAGGAGCGCGACGTGGCAAAAGCCCGTTCCGCATTGTATCAACAGCAGGCTCGAAGATATCAAAGAAGAGAAGTACGGGCCACAACTTACAATGTTGGCGAATTAGTTCTACGCCTGCCGGACAAGAAAAAGGAAAACTCAAGCCCAAATGGGAAGGTCCCTTCATAATCAACCAAGTCCTGACTAGCGGAGCGTACCGTCTGTGAAATGCTTCAGATAATCGACTCGAGCCGAACCCATGGAACGCAGCCCGTCTAAGAAGATTCTACGCCTAGCGCCGGACTCCGTGTTCGTCTCCTTCCTCTATTCATTTTGTACATATTAGCTGTCTTATATTTCTCTCCTTCTCCCTCCTTTTCTCTTACAGCCTTTGAGGGCTCGTTTGCGCCTTGTTCGCAAACAATTGACGTGCCATCCACGCTCATTATACCTGGGGGCTTCTTTAACATAAGCTTGTTTATACGGGCCTCATGCCCAACACATGTGTCACACTTCCGCATGTACCTTTTATTCACCATTATATGCATCGATATGACTTAAGTTTTGGCCAAGCTGGGTTGCCTGGCTCCTGTGCTTACCCCTACATTCCCAATTGTTCGGCTAGGTGGTAAAGGGAGCAACTCTGCGATTGTTACTGCCGGGTCAGCCGGATGTGTACCTCAGACTGGGTGAAGCCGAAAGCTAGCATTCTTAAGGGAATATTCGGTCGGTGAACTAAAAGATGATTTTTACCTCGTTTATTTATCCGCCCCCAGATGCTTTTCTGCTTTTTTCGCAGTTCGGACATGCACTTTAGGGCATGCCTCCCAGGGAAAGGAACCCCTAACGGAACTATTCTCCCTGGAAGATGTTTCTTACTAACCATGTAATATAACATAACTAGTTGGGCACTTGTCTGATAAAGCACTAATGACCCCTACGCCTAGTCTCCACGCATGCCCCGGTTCTTACATAACCGAGAGGGTATTCGGTCACACTTCGGACTATCGGGTCCCAAGGTTGAAGCAAAAAGGTCCGCCATGACAAATGATCTACATTCCGGCTAGAAGGCATTTTACATGTCATTTTAAATTACATAGTCAATTTGACTGGGTATATTCCTCTTCAATACCATCCAACAGGCTGTCTAGTTTACAGTCCTGTTGGGAATATTTGGCGGCCAACTCTACCTGGCCATACACTAAACTAACAGGGATCTCCTTCCCATCAGGCCCTACAGGTCTGACCTCGGCCATGTGGTTTGGGTCAGCCTTCGTGTACTGCATCTTCACCATGGCCCAAGCCTCCCTCGCGCCTTGACAGCAGGCCGATATCTTCCATAACCGGAAGCTCCCCCGCGCTCCCTTCAGCTTCTCTGCAAGCTCTCCAAGGCCTTCGGGCATGGAGATGGACGGCCACAAGGCCTGGGCGACACCTTGCATCACCTGCCAAACTCGTTCATGCAGTTGTGAGAGCTCGGGAAGAAGGTTTCCCGTAGAACCGGGCTCCACAGGTCGTCCTGTCAGTATACCTGCAGACATAACTCTGTCAATCGACTTCCTCGCCGAACTCTTCTTTTCATAGTTCGTTCAAGCACTTACTAAAAATGCCGCGTCGAAGCCGTCGAGTCTCCTTCATGGAGTCCGACAGCTGAGCATGAACGTCCTTTAGTTCCTCGCCTAGCTGGGTGTTGGTATCTTGGAGCTTATTCTTCTCTTGCCTCACCCTCGTAAGCACGCTCTCACCGGCCTTTAACCGGCGTAAGAGTTGTTGTTTGTCCGGATCCACTCCGGTGCCATCTGCAATGTTATTGTCAGATTTTTACACATGCCGCACTTCGCAACATACTTATATTTTGAAGCATATATTACCAGAGGGGGTCTCCTTGGCCTACCCCGCCGCGGCTAGTGCGGCCTCAAGTTGGGCTTTACACTCTTCCAGCTCCTGGGACAGTTGGGTATTCTTTTCTGTAAGATCCTACATAACAAATGATCCTTAAATCAGTTATTCTAACTGTTTCAAGTCTCGGGGGCTACTAATATATATATAACCATCAAATTTTCTCACCCGTATGTCTTTTACATACTGCTCTGTGGCTCTGGCTAGACCATTTTGAGCGACACAGAGGTACGCATCTGCCGTATTGAAGGCATCTAACGCCTCTTGGGAGAAACAAGCGTCACGAAGAACTGTCCGGCGATGCCTGTGTTTCATGGCACTCTCCACCTCTTAATTGGTGGTAGACAGCCCGTCTGCATCCTCTGTCGGAGGAATGTCCGGTGCGCGCCTCGTGCTCGCCTCCGCTTTCGGACCCGGCCTTGGAGCCTGACCGGTGGAGGCGCGATTGGCAACCTCTACGGATATAGTCCAGCGAGCGCTCTTTTTCCTGAAAAGAGCATGAGCATTGGTACGCCTCGAGGGAATAAAACCTGAGGGATAAAATGGCACGACTTACCGTTGCGCCAGCATCTCAATCCGGACCGCACTTCTTTTCAGCCTGCCGGACCTTGATGCCCCTTGTTGGCTAGCCACCGCAGGCTCGGCCTTCCACCTCAAGGACTTCCCCTGCAAAGACGCCATCGGTATACAGTGATCAAAAATAAGCACGGATGGATCATTTTAAGAGTGTTGGGACTTCGGTCTTGGTTACTTGTGAGGCGGGAAGTAGTCCGGGATAATCGGCCGTAATGGCCACTAAGGTGTTGTCCTTGCTCAATTGATGAAACACCCCATCAATCAGCTCCACACATAAGTCCGGGTCCTCTTGGGAGTCCGGATCGAGGGACCGTTCCGGGTCCTCGGGTTGTGGAGGAGGGCTGTTTATCTCCTTTATAGTCTGGCGTAGCTCCTGCATTGAAATTGCTAGACTAAGTACTTAACTATGGGAATACGAAAACGGATGGGCAAGTGAAAGTGTTTGCTTACCCAGCTTGGAGGATTGTACGTAGAAAATCCGCCCCGTGGGATGACGCGGAGGAATTCCTCCTCTTCTCCCTTGTACAAAGAGGACAATATCTTCATTAGAGTGGCAGCCGAATCCGGCCCCTTGCGGCCGCACCGGGTGGTGTCGTCCTCCCTGTTGAAATCCCACATGGGGTGGCCTCTGTACTGAAGCGGCTGCACCCCCCGCATAATGCATGTGTCCATGACCTCGATCATGGTCAGTCCGGAATGGGCTAACAACCTTATCCAGTTCATCAGGTAAAGGACGTCCTTGTCACTTTCCTTCTGAGGGCTCCATGGACGCCAGCTTAGGCGCTTCTTCAGAGGAGCATTGTCGAACTCGGGGAGGCCAATCTGAACAGGGTCCGGCAGGGGGACGTCTTCTATATAAAACCATTCTGAAGGCCAGTCTTCGGACGCCTTCTTTGGGGTTCCGGATAGATATCCGGTCCCGGCGATGCGCCATAGTTCGGCTCCGCCCACTTGATATATCGACCCCTCATGAGAACGGGGCACGAGGCAGAACAACTTCTTCCACAGTGCGAAATGAGCCTCGATACCCAAAAACAGCTCGCAAAGGGCTACGAAGCCCGCAATATGCAATATGGAGGCACGCGTAAGGCTGTGCAACTGGAGGCCGTAGAACTCCAGGAGCCCCCGGAGAAACGGATGAATTGGAAATCCGAGCCCTCTTATCAAATAAGGGACAAGGCATACCCGCTCTCCTTTGGAGGGATTGGGGACGCTCTCCGCTTGGTTTCCACCATTATCGGTGGCGAGCCCGGCTCGAACCGAGACCATGTAGGCCGGGGGGAGTAACCCCTTGGCTTGGAGCGCCACTAGCTCGCTGTGCAGGACGGAGCATCTCTCCCAATCTCCAGGCTGAGGACTGGGAGGGCAAGAGGAGGAGCTGTGTCGACCGGCCATGATGGAATGGATCTCTGTCGAATGCGCTCTGATGAAAGCTCGCGAAGGGAGGATGGTGTGATTCAGATCTAAATCCCCGTCTCTTTTATAGGCAGCTCATTTGCACAGCTAGGGAGGTAAATGAGAAAACACCCTGGCTTTTCGCATTCGTTTGACACCTGGAAGATGGCCATTATTGGGCGCAGAAGCCAAGGAGCCCAACATTCACCAGAAGCCGGACACTATTCAACAGGTATATGGGATTTGGAGAAGAACCCACCTTGCAATGCCAAAGACAATTTGCGCACCGGACTCATCGTCATTGAAGCCTGGTTCGGGGCTACTGAGGGAGTCCCGGATTAGGGGGTGTCCGGATAGCAGGACTATGACCTTTGGCCGGACTCTTGGACTATGAAAATACAAGATTGAAGACTTCGTCCCGTGTCCGGATGGGACTTTCCTTGGTGTGGAAGGCAAGCTTGGAGATACGGATATGTAGATCTCCTCCCATTGTAACCGACTCTGTGTAACCCTAGCCCTCTCCGGTGTCTATATAAACCGGAGGGTTTTAGTCTGTAGGACGAACAACAATCATACCATAGGCTAGCTTCTAGGGTTTAGCCTCTCAGATCTCGTGGTAGATCTACTCTTGTACTACCCATATCATCAATATTAATCAAGCAGGAGTAGGGTTTTACCTCCATCGAGAGGGCCCGAACCTGGGTAAAAACATCATGTCCCCTGTCTCCTGTTACCATCCGCCTAGACGCACAGTTCGGGACCCCCTACCCGAGATCCGCCAGTTTTGACATCGACAGATGTACTTGTTGTCTCCCTTCAAATCTGGCCGTTGTGGGATCCCTTCTCACCAACATTTGGGAAGAGGACCAAGGCCACTATAAATAGGACCTAGCCCCCACCATAGAAGGGGACGGAAAACAGTTAGAAAATCCATTGCACCCTCACTATCTCACCAGCTCACTTGAGCTCAAGAACACCTCACCTCGTGAGGCTGCTCAACCACTCTACTAGTTCATCCTCAGCCCCTCGAGGCAATCCACCACAAAGCAGAAGTAGGGTTTTACACCGCAAGGTGGCCCGAACCTGGGTAAACTATTGTGCCTTCCTTTCCCTTCGAGCTTGACGCGCTAGGCTGTGAGGTTTCGCGAGTAGCAGGCTGGGTAGGTTGAGATCTCTGCATGCACCCCAGAGTTCGAACCTCTCAAGGGTTTGCGGAACCCGAAATCCGACATTTGGCGCACCAGGTAGGGGGAGTGTCGAATCTTCTCTTCTGTCGATCGATCCACCGCTACTCCGACGCTTCCATGGATGATGCACGTGGGGCTCGCGCTGAGCGCCGGGCCGTGGTTGCCGATCGCTTCGCTCAGATGGCACCGGTGGGGGACGGCTGTCCTCATTGTCCTCCATCACCAATGGCTAACGCCGCCACGGGCCCTGCTGGCCACGAGCAGCAAGCTTCATCGCTGCACCCCCTCCATGCACCGCGACGGGCGCACCGCCACTCCGTCATTGACTCCGGCCACTTCGTCCTCCCACGCGTGTCGCAGCCCGGCAAACGCGCAAGCTGCTTTGCACACGGTGCGGGAGCTCCTGCACTACTGCCCTGCCAACGACTTCTACGAGGAGTGGCTCAAACGCATCGCCGAGCTCGTCAGTGCCGCTGGAGACTCCGCTGTGCCGGCTCGCTCACTACCTCAGCAGCCACCTGCTGCGGGCGACATGGCTCATGGGGTGCCTCCACCACCTCCTGTCCAGGGCGCCATCGTCGAGCCGAGGCGGGCAGTGCCACGGTGCGACCCGCAGCGTCAGGTGCCTGCACACGAAGAAGCAAACTGTCAAGTGGTGCAGCGGCCACAAGAAGATGCACGTGCGCTTCCATCACCTCCACGTCAAGACCATGCGCCTCCTGTGGTTTTGGCGCGTGACCACCAAGACCATACTCCACCACCCCGGCGGGCTCCCATGACCACAACAGGGTGTCGTGTGTTCACCCGGAGCTGCGCAACATCATCTGTCCCAGCAAGTTCAAGCCTGGCCTGCCTCCACGCTATGATGGCACTGCCGACCCCGCCGAGTTCCTGCAGCTCTACGAACTAAGCATCGAGGCGGCCAGCGGTGACGAGAAGATCATGGCGAATTGGTTCCCCATGGCCCTTAAGGATGGCACATGCTGGCTCCTGAATCTTCCTGTGGGTTCTGTCTCCTCCTGGTATGAGATGCGCGACCGCTTCATTGCCAACTTCGAGGGCACTCGCGACCGCCCACCGGCTGCGGGTGACCTATGACGCATCAAGCAGCAGCCAGGAGAGACCCTACAGAAGTACATTCAGCGCTTCAACAACGTTCGCCTCAAGATCCCCAAGGTATCGGATGAGGCCATCATCTCGGCATTCACTGATGGCATTTTGCGACGTCAAGATGAAGGAGGAGCTCGCCATACATGAAGACCTCTGCACAGCTCTGGAGATGTTCAACATGGCGAACAAGTGCGCGAGGGCTTAGGAGGGACGCCTTTCCCTTCTCGAGCTCCCCGACGTAGACCCAGAAGACAAGAAGGCCAAGGCCAAGGACGTGAAGCGCAAGGGACTGGCTGTGCTCGCGGCCGAACCAGAAATGAAGCGCGGCTGCGATCACCCTGAGTCATCCAAGGGCAGCCATCTGTACTACGTCTTCCACAACGTGCACATCCACAACACCAACAACTGCCAGGAGCTCAGGGCCCTCCGCGACGGGCGCCTCGGCTGTCACCCCGAGTGCAACGATCGAGGCTACGGCCATGGAGATGGCTGAGGTGGAGGACGCTGGGACGGACACGACCATCACTAGGAGTAGCGTGACTAGCCTCGGGAGGACTGCTGGCAAGGCCAGCCTCACAAGGGCGCCTGGAGGGATCAGCCTCATGAGGATCGGCCTCAGGGCAACACTGGTCTCCCTCCACTGCCTCCGCCGCTAAGAAGGAACAAAGACCACCACCAAGACGAGGGGGCTGGGGGCTTCCAAGAGCCTCGTGCCATCGCATGCATCCTGGGCGGCTCCCAGGCCCCAGCCTCTCATCGCACCTTCAAGCAGTTCGCGTGTGAGTTGAACGCAGTCCTCCCCAAGCTCGAAATGACATGCCCGCTCAGGTGGTCCAAGTACGCCATCACCTTCAACTCCTCTGACCAGCTCAAGTGTGTGGCCACAACTGGCGCGCTCCCAATGCTCTGTTCACCCATCATCAACAACGTCCTCATCACCAAGACACCCATCGATGGCGGAGCAGGGCTCAATGGTCTCTCTGTCCAGACATTCAACAGGCTCCAAGTTCCATACTGCCAGCTCCAGCCTACCAAGCTCCTCTCAGGAGTGACCGATGGCTCCACAGATCCAATCAGGCAAGTATGCCTCCCTGTCACCTTCGGCATGCGTGGCAACTACCACACCGAGCTCATCGACTTCGACGTCGCCGACATCCGCCTGTCATACAACGCCATCCTCGGGTACCCAGCTCTAGCCAAGTTCATGGTGGCAACACACCACGGCTACAACATCCTCAAGATGCCAGGGAGCGGCGGCATCATCACGGTCGCCTGCGAGGAAAAGGATGCGGTGTGCTCTCTCGAGCGCACCTACCAAGTTGCGGCAGTCGAGAACCCTAAAGATGAGGGTGTTGTCCTCCCTCCTGAGGTCGCCCCCAAGACAAAGAAGCAGCTACTGGGTCAGGGATCTCAGGAGGAGGACTCGCCTGACGGTACCACATTGAGCCTCTTGTCCGTGGATGGGGCGCCTTCACCTATCGCATAGGAAGGCATGCCCATCGCCCCCCTCAGGTTGGGCTCGGGGGCTCTCCTCTAGAGGGCCTCTGAGCTAGCCAGTGTCACGAGGGAGGCGCTCGGGCACCATGTGGAGGCATGCTTCAGTGCACACTTCTGAGGAGAAGCACAGGGCGAGAAGCACCAGGCGCTCAGGAGTTCATCAGCAAGGCAATCAAGGAGATTCAGGGGGCAAGGGCTCTGCAGGGCGATCGCCGCCCACCACCAGGCGCGGCTCCTTGCCCTAGCGAGGGCGAGGAGTTTCGCATCTGCATCGACATCCCAGGGCTATATAGGGCTGCGTCTCAGGAGCTCTTCTGGCCGTCCCGTGTCGGCTGATGCAAGGGTCCTCCTCACAACTACGTTCGCATGCCCTTCGGCTTGCCAAGCGTGACTGTTGCATTTCATCGCCACATGTGGGACGTCCTAGCGGCTCGGGAGGCTAGGCACCAGGCGATCCTGGAGGAGATGGAGATGGATCCTCACGAGCCCACCAGGCCCCCAGGGCCTCTTGAGACTCAGGGCCAGGGCGACTCATGAGGAACGACTTCAGCAGCGCGCGCTTCCTGCTACCCCGATATTTCTTCAGCAACGGTGCCAGGTGATATCTTTTAGTTCGTTTAGTTTGGGGGCTCCCCTTGGGCTGCATCATCCCCAAGCCGCGTGGGTCCGTCCCTACAGCATGTATCCTTCTTGCATCCGATAGGGTTGCCTAACCATGTAACACCCCGGATGTAACTTTCCATATTTGTATCTCCAACTCTTGCCATTTTTGGCTATGTGATATGATATTCCCTCCGTGGTTGGGTTTTGTCTTTTGTTTTTCATTTTATTCATGTCATGCATCTCATATCATGTCACCATGTGCATCTCATTTGCATACGTGTTCGTCTCATGCATCCGAGCTTTTTCTCCGTTGTCCGTTTCGCAATCCGACACTCCCACATGCACTGACGCACCCCTCTTGTCTCTTTTTCGTGTGCGGGTGTTGAACGTTCTTGGAATGGACCGAGTCTTGCCAAGTGGCCCTGGTATAGCACCGGTAGATCACCTGTCAAGTTTCTTGTCATTTGGAGCTCGTTTGATACTCCAACGGTTAACCGCATATCCGCAAAGGCCTCTTTTAAGTTGCAGCCCA
>NC_057813.1:55195598-55199364 GCF_018294505.1 Triticum aestivum
AGCCCAATAACCCATCAAACCCCCCTCCATGTTGTTGGTCATTCGATCACGATCGTGTGGGCGAAAACCGCACCTCATTTGGACTCTCCTAGCTCCCTCTACCTATAAATATGCTTTGAATAAAACTCCTCCAGCAAGGACCAACCTTGGTTTTACCATTTGCCACCTAAGCCCTTTCCCTTGGGTTTTCGCGAGCCCGAGGATCATCTTTATTTTAACCCCCCCGGGCCAGTGCTCCTTCGAGTGTTGGTCCGAACTGAGTAGAGTGCGGGGCCACCTCGGGGAAACTTGAGGGTTGGTTTTACTTGTAGGATGTCTCATCCGGTGTTGCCCTGAGAACGAGATATGTGCAGCTCTTATCGGGATTTGTCGGCACATCGGGCGGCTTTGCTGGTCTTGTTTTACCATTGTCGAAATGTTTTGCGAACCGGGATTCCTTCATTGACCGTGAGAGCTTGTGATGGGCTGAGTTGGGACACCCCTGCAGGGTATATAATCTTTTGAAAGTCGTGCCCGCGGTTATGAGGCAGATGGGAATTTGTTAATGTCCGGTTGTAGATAACTTGACACTTGACCTCTTTAAAAATACATAAACCGTGTGTGTAGCCGTGATGGTCTCTTCTCGGCGGAGTCCGGGAAGTGAACACGGTTCGTGTTATGCTTGACGTAAGTAGTTTCAGGGTCACTTCTTGATCACTTCTAGTCTCTCGACCGATGCGTTGCTTCTCTTCTCGCTCTCACTTGCGTATGTTAGCCACCATATATGCTTAGTGCTGGCTGCAGCTCCACCATATTACCCCTTACCTACCTATGAGCTTAAATAGTCTTGATCTCGCGGGTGCGAGATTGCTGAGTCCTCGTGACTCACAGATTCTACCAAAACAGATGCAGGTGCCGAGGATACTGGCGTAGTTGGCGCAACTGAGCTGAAGTGGGAATTTGATGAGGCCCTTGGTCGTTACTATGTATCGTTTCCAGATGATCAGTAGAGGTGCCCAGTCGGGACGATCGGGGATCTAGCTTTTGGGGTTGTCTTCTTTTCATTTGACCTTGACCGTAGCCGGTCTATGAGTGTATTTGAATGATGTATGATCTTAATTTATGTATTGTGTGAAGTGGCGATTGTAAGCCAACGCTCTTTATCCTATTCTTGTTCATTACATGGGATTGTGTGAAGATGACCCTTCTTGCGACAAAACTACTATGCGGTTATGCCTCTAAGTCGTGCTTCGACACGTGGGAGATATAGCCGCATCGTGGGTGTTACAAGTTGGTAATCAGAGCCATCCCCGACTTAGGAGCCCCTGCTTGATTGTTTGCTGGCGATGTTGAGTCTAGAACAAAAATGTTTTGAGTCTTAGGATTATATATATCGGAGAGTAGGATTCTTTTTACTCCTCAGTCCCTTCGTCGCTCTAGTGAGGTCTCCTGACGTAGATGTTTTGACTTTCCTCTTCTCAAACTTCACTAAAAAAAATTTAGGATCACGCGGGTATTTTGGAATCGTTTCGATGGTTTTGTGACGAGAACATTGTTCTTGGTGCCTCCTGACATTTAGGGGTTGTGGCAGTGTCCCGGGGAGTTGAGCTCCGAGGTGTTGTCGTCACAATTTTATCGTTGCAGTTTTGGAATACCTGAGATTTGCCGACATCGAAAATCTCTTTTATGCAGTTGTTGGTGAGATAACCCCGATAACCCAGTACTGGGGCGAGCTCGGGAGTATTGCCATAACTCGTATAACAGATGCTTTTCGAAGGTTGAGGTACACGATTTCCGAAGGTTTCTTGGTTAAGTGTTGACGGATGGATACAGCTGGATGTAGGGATTGTTAGTTTGAGTGAGATATTGTGCTTCCCCTGTATCCCCAACACCAGATTGCATAACCAGAAAGTTTCGGGAGTTTATAGGTGGGTTTCAAGTAGCTCTAGCTTTTCTTCCGCAGATATTAGGTTTGTGATTGGGTAATCCTTACCACTTATTTGTTCCAGTTGTACCTTGTTTATTTCATTCATCAATCTCTATTCAAGTGGCTCCTCACGTTAATGGACGTGTGATGTTTACTTTGGAATTCATTTGTTCATCTTTGTTCGAATGTTTATTGTGAATACTATATGTTGCAATTTCTATCTGTTGATTCAACTTGTCTATCTGTCTATCAAGATGCTAACTTATGTCACCCTCTTCAGGATGGCTCCGCCAAGGCGTCAGAATCCGGATCGCAATGATGGGAGTCAGGCGAACCCTCCACCTCCAGCTCCGCCTCCAGAGGCATGGCAAGCTTTGATGGCAGCCTCTAACGCCCATGCTCAGATGATGATCCAGCTCATGCAAGAGCGCAACCAAGGCCAAGGCAACCAAGGGAATCAAGGTCAAGGGCAGTTCAATCATCAGCCCTAGTTTCCTACCCTCAACCAATTCCTTGCAAATCAGCCGAAGTCTTTCAGCTATTATGTCGAGGCCACGGACGCCGATGATTGGCTCGTGGATATCAACAAGAATTTTGATTGCAGCAATGTCAGGCCTGAGGATTATGTCAAGTTCGCTTCTTTTCAGCTCAAGGATCAGGCAGCTGATTGGTTCCAGCAATACAAGGATTCCAGAGGTGGTCGAGTGATTACTTGGACTGATTTCTGTCGGGACTTCAAAGCTCACCATATTCCTACCAGTGTTGTTGAGAGCAAGCGTGAGGAGTTCCGCAATCTCAAGCAAGGCAACATGTCAGTGTATGAATACAACAAGCAGTTTCAGAAACTTGCTCGCTGTGCTAAGCAAGATGTTCTAGATGAGAAGAGTATGATCTATCAGTTCAGAGGTGGCCTTAGAGAGGATCTGCAGTTAGCTCTCGTTCTTATTGAGCCTACTCAGTTTGATCAATTCTGCAATATGGCACTCAAGCAAGAAGGTGCTCAGCTCAAGTGTGAGGCTTCTAAGAAGAGAATCAGAGATGCAGTGCAATCTTCTTCTTCCTCACAAGTGGCAGCTAAGTAGCAGAAGTTTTATCTTCCTCCTCCTCCGTTCCGAATATCCGGAGTTCTTTCAGTCCTAGATCTCGGGACGAGATCCTCTTGTAGTGGTGGAGTGTTGTAACACCCCGGATGTAACTTTCCATATTTGTATATCCAACACTTGCCATTTTCGGCTATGTGATATGATATTCCCTCCGTGGTTGGGTTTTGTCTTTTGTTTTTCATTTTATTCATGTCATGCATCTCATATCATGTCACCATGTGCATCTCATTTGCATACGTGTTCGTCTCATGCATCCGAGCTTGTTCCCCGTTGTCCGTTTCGCAATCCGACACTCCCACATGCACCGGCGCACCCCTCTTGTCTCTTTTTCGTGTGCGGGTGTTGAACGTTCTCGGAATGGACCGAGCCTGGCCAAGTGGCCCTGGTATAGCACCGGTAGACCACCTGTCAAGTTTCGGGTCATTTGGAGCTCGTTTGATACTCCAACGGTTAACCGCATATCCGCAAAGGCCTCTTTTAAGTTGCAGCCCAACACCCCTCCAAAATAGCACAATAACCCATCAAACTCCCCTCCATGCTGTTGGTCGTTCGATCACAATCGTGTGGGCAAAAACCGCACCTCCGTTGGACTCTCCTAGCTCCCTCTACCTATAAATATGCCTCCCCCTCCGATTTTCCGGACGAAACCCTAGAGAAATTCCCCCTCCGCGCCGCCGGACACGTCCGGATCGGACCGGACGCGTCCGCCACCGCGCCCCGGCGAATCGGAGCTCGCCACGTGGCCCTCCGCCGCGTC
>NC_057813.1:55199874-55202067 GCF_018294505.1 Triticum aestivum
CCGCCCTCCTCGCCCCCGGCGTCCTCCTCCGGCCACCGCCCCGGCCGCCTCCGCTCCGGCCGCCGTCGCCGCCCGCTCCGGCGACGACCACTCCGGCGAGCCTCGGACCCGGATCCAGATCCAGATCCACAAGGGTTGACTCTCCCCCGAATTTTCGTCTAAGTCCTTAATCTGCATTAATTTTTGTTGCATATTCATTGCATCACATCTTCGCATTCGTAGCTCCGTTTTGGGCGTGTAATATCTCAAATTGTTCGTCTCGAAGAGTACATCATTTCGTTCCATTGCATCATTTGCATTTGAGGTCATCTTGATGCCCGAAATGCTGTTGGAAGAGGGCTTCATAATGTTAGTTTCAGAATCTTATCAGCACGAGCTCTTTTGTCATTTTTGCCATGATTGATGTGTGCATCCTATGGAATTGGTCCCTAAATGTGTTTTGCACTAGGCTATGTCTTCTTTACAGAGGTGCTTACCATGTATTTTTGTGATCAATGTGGTGACTAGCACAGGCATGCAAACTAGGCTTCGTGTTAATGCTGATTTTAGTTCCTGTTCTGCTGTAATTTTGATGCCATGTAAACATGTTGCTACAGAGAGATCCATGCATAATTTGAGATACTTCAGTAAGGGTGTTTTGAAAACATGGTTATGCACTATCCATCCATGGTCCTGGTTGCAATTATGGAGTAATCTAGCATGTCATTTTCGTGCTCTACTTTTGCTTCAAAATGTTTCCTGGCAGATTGTTTACATGTTATTCAATTTGGCCAAGGTTGTTGTAGTTGGTCTGTATATGCTATGATGTTGTTTCTTGCCATGT
The DNA here is from genome assembly GCF_018294505.1 of Triticum aestivum. NCBI lineage: Eukaryota > Viridiplantae > Streptophyta > Magnoliopsida > Poales > Poaceae > Triticum > Triticum aestivum. The sequence continues at coordinate 55,200,698 of NC_057813.1, forward strand.
ATAGCTTCTATGACATGTCTTCTTGATGGATGTATGCTTAGTTTATCATGAGGTGCTCTGTAGTGAGTGCATCGAGTTCACGAAGGTGCCTTCGTAATTATTTCAATGCCATGCTTTGTTTGCTGAAATCTGTTAACGAAACTTGCTATGTTTACGTGGGTGCCATCATATTTTTTGATCCTTTTTGGCTTATGGTCAGTAAGGGACTTTTGATCTATGCTTTGAGTAGATTCATGCCATGCCTTGCTTTGCTATTATAAGTTCCTGTAGCATGTTGATAACCTGCTCTGAACATTGCTTCGTGATGTTGTTTATGCCATGTCCAACCTGATATTTTTATGCACTTTCTCCATGCTTGTTTGAATCTGTTATGATGTGAATTAGCCGTAGCTTAGTGTTCCTCTTTTGTAAAGCATCTCCTGTAGATGATCTCCATATGATTTGTTTTCATGTTGGGATGCTGTAGCATAGTTTATTGTTGCATGCTAAGTAGCATCGTGCTGTTAATCGCAGCTTTGTGCCATACTTGTCTTGCTTGCCATTTGCAAACCATGTATCCGAATCCGGTGATCTTTATATCGACTTCAACCAAAATCATCTCATCTTTCCAGCGGCATACTTGGTTTGCCAAGTTGATGCCTTGTTCATCATCTTTCCTTCCGAAGCACGCATATGCATTGCATACCACATTCCGCATATCATGACATGTGTTGCATCATGTTGCTTGTGCATTGCACCGTGATTTATTATGGTTCCTTGCTTGTGTTCTTGCTTTGGGTAGAGCCGGGAGACGAGTACGTGCACGAGGAACCTGTTGAGTACGCTAACGAGGATCCAACCTTCGACAACTCTGAGAAGCTTGCAGGCAAGATGATCATACCTTCGATATCACTTCTATCTTTGCTTGCTAGTACTCGCTCTTTCGCTATGTTAGCTCTTCCTGCCTTTGTTTACCGTGCCTACCTATTGCCATGACAAACCTCTAACCAACCTGTCCTAGCAACCATTGATTGGCTATGTCACCGCTTTTGCTCAGCCCATCTTATAGCATTGTTAGTTGCAGGTGAAGATGAAGTTTATTCCTGGTCGGAACACGGATATTTTGGGATATCACAATATCTCCTATTTAAATTAATGCACCTTATATACTTGGTAAAGGGTGGAAGGCTCGGCCTTATGCCTGGTGACTTGTTCCACTCTTGCCGCCCTAGTTCCGCAATACCGGTGTTATGTTCCTTGATTTTGCGTTCCTTACACGGTTGGGTGATTTATGGGACCCCCTTAACAGTTCACTTTGAATAAAACTCCTCCAGCAAGGCCCAACCTTGGTTTTACCATTTGCCACCTAAGCCCTTTCCCTTGGGTTTTCG
>NC_057813.1:55202381-55205927 GCF_018294505.1 Triticum aestivum
GAGTGTTGGTCCGAACTGAGTAGACTGCGGGGCCACCTCGGGGAAACTTGAGGGTTGGTTTTACTTGTAGGATGTCTCATCCAGTGTTGCCCTGAGAACGAGATATGTGTAGCTCCTATCGGGATTTGTCGGCACATCGGGCGGCTTTGCTGGTCTTGTTTTACCATTGTCGAAATGTTTTGCGAACCGGGATTCCGAGACTGATCGGGTCTTCCTGGGAGAAGGTCTATTCCTTCGTTGACCGTGAGAGCTTGTGATGGGCTGAGTTGGGACACCCCTGCAGGGTATATAATCTTTCGAAAGCCGTGCCCGCGGTTATGAGGCAGATGGGAATTTGTTAATGTCCGGTTGTAGATAACTTGACACTTGACCTCTTTAAATATACATCAACCGTGTGTGTAGCCGTGATGGTCTCTTCTCGGCGGAGTCCAGGAAGTGAACACGGTTCGTGTTATGCTTGACGTAAGTAGTTTCAGGGTCACTTCTTGATCACTTCTAGTCTCTCGACCAATGCGTTGCTTCTCTTCTCGCTCTCACTTGCGTATGTTAGCCACCATATATGCTTACTGCTGGCTGCAGCTCCACCATATTACCCCTTACCTACCTATGAGCTTAAATAGTCTTGATCTCGCGGGTGCGAGATTGCTGAGTCCTCGTGACTCACAGATTCTACCAAAGCAGATGCAGGTGCCGAGGATAGTGGCGCAGTTGGCGCAACTGAGCTGAAGTGGGAATTTGATGAGGCCCTTGGTCATTACTATGTATCGTTTCCAGATGATCAGTAGAGGTGCCCAGTCGGGACGATCAGGGATCTAGCTTTTGGGGTTGTCTTCTTTTCATTTGAACTTGACCGTAGCCGGTCTATGAGTGTATTTGAATGATGTATGATCTTAATTTATGTATTGTGTGAAGTGGCGATTGTAAGCCAACGCTCTTTATACCATTCTTGTTCATTACATGGTATTGTTTGAAGATGACCCTTCTTGCGACAAAACTACTATGCGATTATGCCTCTAAGTCGTGCTTCGACACGTGGGAGATATAGCCGCATCGTGGGTGTTACAAGTTGGTAATCAGATCCATCCCCGACTTAGGATCCCCTGCTTGATTGTTTGCTGGCGATGTTGAGTCTAGAACAAAAATGTTTTGAGTCTTAGGATTATATATATCGGAGAGTAGGATTCTTTTTACTCCTCAGTCCCTTCGTCGCTCTGGTGAGGTCTCCTGACGTAGATGTTTTGACTTTCCTCTTCTCAAACTTCACTAAAAAAATTTAGGATCACGCGGGTATCTTGGAATCGTTTCGATGGTTTTGTGACGAGAACATTGTTCTTGGTGCCTCCTGACATTTAGGGGTTGTGGCAGTGTCCCGGGGAGTTGAGCTTTGAGGTGTTGTCGTCACAATTTTATCGTTGCAGTTCTGGAATACCTGAGATTTGCCGACATCGAAAATCTCTTTTATGCAGTTGTTGGTGAGATAACCCCGATAACCCAGTACTGCGGCGAGCTCGGGAGTATTTCCATAACTCGTATAACAGATGCTTTTCGAAGGTTGAGGTACACGATTTCCGAAGGTTTCTTGGTTATGTGTTGACGGATGGATACAGCTGGATGTAGGGATTGTTAGTTTGGGTGAGATATTGTGCTTCCCCTGTATCCCCAACACCAGATTGCATAACCAGAAAGTTTCGGGAGTTTATAGGTGGGTTTCAAGTAGCTCTAGCTTTTCTTCCGCAGATATTTGGTTTGTGATTGGGTAATCCTTACCACTTATTTGTTCCAGTTATACCTTGTTTATTTCATTCATCAATCTCTATTCAAGTGGCTCCTCACCTTAATGGATTGGTGATGTTTACTTTGGAATTCGTTCGTTCATCTTTGTTCGAATGTTTATTGTGAAGACTATATGTTGCAATTTCTATCCGTTGATTCAACTTGTCTATCTGTCTATCAAGATGCTAACGGATGTCACCCTCTTCAGGATGGCTCCGCCAACGCGTCAGAATCCGGATTGCAATGATGGGAGTCAGGCGAACCCTCCACCTCCACCTCCGCCTCCAGATGCATGGCAAGCTTTGATGGCAGCCTCTAACGCCCATGCTCAGATGATGATCCAGCTCATGCAAGAGCGCAACCAAGGCCAAGGAAACCAAGGGAATCAAGGTCAAGGGCAGTTCAATCATCAGCCCCAGTTTCCTACCCTCAACCAATTCCTTGCAAATCAGCCGAAGTCTTTCAGCTATTATGTCGAGGCCACGGACGCCGATGATTGGCTCGTGGATATCAACAAGCATTTTGATTGCAGCAATGTCAGGCCTGAGGATTATGTCAAGTTCGCTTCTTTTTAGCTCAAGGATCAGGCAGCTGATTGGTTCCAGCAATACAAGGATTCCAGAGGTGGTCGAGTGATTACTTGGACTGATTTCTGTCGGGACTTCAAAGCTCACCATATTCCTACCAGTGTTGTTGAGAGCAAGCGTGAGGAGTTCCGCAGTCTCAAGCAAGGCAACATGTCAGTGTATGAATACAACAAGCAGTTTCAGAAACTTGCTCGCTTTGCTAAGCAAGATGTTCCAGATGAGAAGAGTATGATCTATCAGTTCAGAGGTGGCCTTAGAGAGGATCTTCAGTTAGCTCTCGTTCTTATTGAGCCTACTCAGTTTGATCAATTCTACAATATGGCACTCAAGCAAGAAGGTGCTCAGCTCAAGTGTGAGGCTTCTAAGAAGAGAATCAGAGATGCAGTGCAATCTTCTTCTTCCTCACAAGTGCCAGCTAAGCAGCAGAAGTTTTATCTTCCTCCTCCTCCATTCCGAATATCCGGAGTTCTTTCAGTCCTAGATCTCGGGACGAGATCATCTTGTAGTGGTGGAGTGTTGTAACACCCCGGATGTAACTTTCCATATTTGTATCTCTAACTCTTGCCATTTTCGGCTATGTGATACGATATTCCCTCCGTGGTTGGGTTTTGTCTTTTGTTTTTCATTTTATTCATGTCATGCATCTCATATCATGTCACCATGTACATCTCATTTGCATACGTGTTCGTCTCATGCACCCAAGCTTTTTCCCCATTGTCTGTTTCGCAATCCGACACTCCCACATGCACCGGCGCACCCCTCTTGTCTCTTTTTCGTGTGCGGGTGTTGAACGTTCTTGGAATGGACCGAGCCTTGCCAAGTGGCCCTGGTATAGCACCGTTAGACCACCTGTCAAGTTTCGGGTCATTTGGAGCTCGTTTGATACTCCAACGGTTAACAGCATATCCGCAAAGGCCTCTTTTAAGTTGCAGCCCAACACCCCTCCAAAACAGCCCAATAACCCATCAAACTCCCCTCCATGCTGTCGGTCGTTCGATCACAATCGTGTGGGCAAAAACCGCACCTCATTTGGACTCTCCTAGCTCCCTCTACCTATAAATATGCCTCCCCCTCCGATTTTCCGGACGAAACCCAAGCGAAATTCCCCCTCCGCGCAGCCGGACACGTCCGGATCGGACCGGACGTGTCCGCCGCCGCGCCCCGGCGAATCGGAGCTCGCCACGTG
>NC_057813.1:55206342-55208500 GCF_018294505.1 Triticum aestivum
GCCCCCGGCGTCCTCCTCCGGCCACCGCCCCGGCCGCCTCCGCTCCAGCCGCCGTCGCCGCCCGCACCGGCGACGACCACTCCGGCGAGCCTCGGACCCGAATCCAGATCCAGATCCACAAGGGTTGACTCCCCCAAATTTTCGTGTCCTTAATCTGCATTAATTTTTGTTGCATATTCATCGCATCACATCTTCGCATTCGTAGCTCCGTTTTGGGCGTGTAATATGTCAAATTGTTCGTCTCGAAGAGTACATCATTTCGTTCCATTGCATCATTTGCATTTGAGGTCATCTTGATGCCCGAAATGCTGTTGGAAGAGGGCTTCATAATGTTAGTTTCAGAATCTTATCAGCACGAGCTCTTTTGTCATTTTTTCCATGATTGATGTGTGCATCCTATGGACTTGGTCCCTAAATGTGTTTTGCACTAGGCTATGTCTTGTTTACAGAGGTGCTTACCATGTATTTTTGTGATCAATATGGTGACTAGCACAAGGATGCAAACTAGGCTTCGTGTTAATGCTGATTTTAGTTCCTGTTCTGCTGTAATTTTGATGCCATGTAAACATGTTGCTACAGAGAGATCCATGCATAATTTGAGATACTTCAGTAAGGGTGTTTTGAAAACATGGTTATGCTCTATCCATCCATGGTCCTGGTTGAAATTATGGAGTAGTCTAGCATGTCATTTTTGTGCTCTACTTTTGCTTCAAAATGTTTCCTGGCAGATTGTTTACATGTTATTCAATTTGGCCGAGGTTGTTGTAGTTGGTCCGGATATGCTATGATGTTGTTTCTTGCCATGTATAGCTTCTATGACATGTCTTCTTGATGGATGTATGCTTAGTTTATCATGAGGTGCTCTGTAGTGAGTGCATCGAGTTCACGAAGGTGCCTTCGTAATTATTTCAATGCCATGCTTTGTTTGCTGAAATCTGTTAATGAAACTTGCTATGTTTACGTGGGTGCCATCATATTTTCTGATCCTTTTTGGCTTATGGTCAGTAAGGGACTTTTGATCTATGCTTTGAGTAGATTCATGCCATGCCTTGCTTTGCTATTATAAGTTCCTGTAGCATGTTGATAACCTGCTCTGAACATTGCTTCGTGATGTTGTTTATGCCATGTCCAACCTGATATTTTTATGCACTTTCTCCATGCTTGTTTGAACCTGTTATGATGTGAATTAGCCGTAGCTCAGTGTTCCTCTTTTGTAAAGCATCTCCTGTAGATGATCTCCATATGCTTTGTTTTCATGTTGGGGTGCTGTAGCATAGTTTACTGTTGCATGCTAAGTAGCATCGTGCTGTTAATCGCAGCTTTGTGCCATACTTGTCTTGCTTGCCATTTGCAAACCGTGCATCTGAATCCGGTGATGTTTATATCGATTTCAACCGAAATCATCTCATCTTTCCAGCGGCATACTTAGTTTGCCAAGTTGATGCCTTGTTCATCATCTTTCCTTCCGAAGCATGCATATGCATTGCATACCACATCCCGCATATCATGACATGTGTTGCATCATGTTGCTTGTGCATTGCACCATGATTTATTGTGGTTCCTTGCTTGTGTTCTTGCTTTGGGTAGAGCCGGGACACGAGTACGTGCACGAGGAACCTGTTGAGTACGCTAACGAGGATCCAGCCTTCGACAACTCTGAGAACCTTGCAGGCAAGATGATCATACCTTCGATATCACTTCTATCTTTGCTTGCTAGTACTCGCTCTTTCGCTATGTTAGCTCTTCCTGCCTTTGTTTACCGTGCCTACCTATTGCCATGACAAACCTCTAACCAACCTTTCCTAGCAACCATTGATTGGCTATGTCACCGCTTTTGCTCAGCCCCTCTTATAGCGTTGTTAGTTGCAGGTGAAGATGAAGTTTGTTCCTGGTCGGAACACGGATATTTTGGGATATCATAATATCTCCTGTTTAAATTAATGCACCTTATATACTTGGTAAAGGGTGGAAGGCTCGGCCTTATGCCTGGTGACTTGTTCCACTCTTGCCACCCTAGTTCCACGATACCGGTGTTATGTTCCTTGATTTTGCGTTCCTTACACGATTGGGTGATTTATGGGACCCCCTTAACAGTTCACTTTGAATAAAACTCCTCCAGCAAGGCCCAACCTTGGTTTTACCATTTGCCACCTAAGCC
>NC_057813.1:55208780-55278006 GCF_018294505.1 Triticum aestivum
AGACTGCGGGGCCACCTCGGGGAAACTTGAGGGTTGGTTTTACTTGTAGGATGTCTCATCCGGTGTTGCCCTGAGAACGAGATATGTGAAGCTCCTATCGGGATTTGTCGGCACATCGGGCGGCTTTGCTGGTCTTGTTTTACCATTGTCGAAATGTTTTGCGAACCGGGATTCCGAGACTGATCGGGTCTTCCTGGGAGAAGGTCTATTCCTTCGTTGACCGTGAGAGCTTGTGATGGGCTGAGTTGGGACACCCCTGTAGGGTATATAATCTTTCGAAAGCCGTGCCCGCGGTTATGAGGCAGATGGGAATTTGTTAATGTCCGGTTGTAGATAACTTGACACTTGACCTCTTTAAAAATACATCAACCGTGTGTGTAGCCGTGATGGTCTCTTCTCGGCGGAGTCCGGGAAGTGAACACGGTTCGTGTTATGCTTGACGTAAGTAGTTTCAGGGTCACTTCTTGATCACTTCTAGTCTCTCGACCGATGCCTTGCTTCTTTTCTCGCTCTCACTTGCATATTTTAGCCACCATATACGGTTAGTGCTGGCTGCAGCTCCACCATATTACCCCTTACCTACCTATGAGCTTAAATAGTCTTGATCTCGCGGGTGTGAGATTGCTGAGTCCTCGTGACTCACAGATTCTACCAAAACAGATGCAGGTGCCGAGGATACTGGCGCAGTTGGCGCAACTGAGCTGAAGTGGGAATTTGATGAGGCCCTTGGTCGTTACTATGTATTGTTTCTAGATGATCAGTAGAGGTGCCCAGTCGGGACGATCGGGGATCTAGCTTTTGGGGTTGTCTTCTTTTCATTTGAACTTGACCGTAGCCGGTCTATGAGTGTATTTGAATGATGTATGATCTTAATTTATGTATTGTGTGAAGTGGCGATTGTAAGCCAACGCTCTTTATCCCATTCTTGTTCATTACATGGGATTGTGTGAAGATGACCCTTCTTGCGACAAAACTACTATGCGGTTATTCCTCTAAGTCGTGCTTCGACACGTGGGAGATATAGCCACATCGTGGTTGTTACAAACCATCTCTCATGAGATGATTTATGATCATCATCTGCTTGCTTCGAATCCGCCTCATGGTTTCCCTATATTGCTGACTCGTCGTTTGCTCATCCCGCAACGGGGGCTACTCACGATGGCACGATGCTTGTGCTCGGGTCCATCCCTCCAACACTGATAAATCCGAGGACCGAGCTCTGGCTCGCGACCTGCCACACGCATGCCACCTCACCAGGTCCCCAGTGCCTTCGTCTTCCCGTGGAAGGATCAAGGGTAGGCAGACAACACCATAGGGGGTCGCATTCTCTCCCACAGGCTAACAAGCAGGTACACCTAAGGCCTAGCTATGGGCGGGCGGTCACCGCCTTGCCCCGCAAGTCGCTTGCACGTTAAAGGGGGTGCACCTGAGCATCGCGTCTCAAGAGCTCCTACTGGCTCTCTAGCCCTCACCCCCTAGCCTTGACCACGGCATCGTGACCTGGCATACCAGTGGAGGCTGACCTGCTCGAGGGCCGGGACTCGAGGACGTAGAGCACCCAGACAAGCGAGGGATGGGAATGAGCATCACGGGCCCTACCTAGAGATGCTACATCGAAGGCACGAATGGGCATCACCCGGAGGAATCACTATGGACTCACTAAAAGATAAGTCACTCACATGACGGCATAAGTCTCATGACCCAATCACCCGACTCTCGCAGCCCCACTCCAGCAGTGTCACTTCCCTTTTCGTTTCTTGGGCAGCTGCTTGCATGCCAAGGGGGCCTCGTGAGCATTGCGTCTCAGGAGCTCTCACCGGACCTCGGGCCGCTCACCTCCTGGCCTTGACCACTCCATTGCGACCTGGCATACCTCGACGGCGCGCATTGCCGTCCTGCGCACGGGTGTACAGGGGAAGGGGGAAGTCGGGTGGAGGCCTTGCTTGCCAATGCCTGGTCACCTCCTTCGTCGCGCCCACATTGCAGGGACAGCAGAACCATTTCTTCGGCAGAAGTGGATCAGGCCCCTCCTGAGGGGCTTTTCCCTTTTCTGCCGCGGAGAACCTCCTGATCGGCGCCATGGATGCAATGGCAAGATGGAGGAGGGACGAGCAGCGAAGATGAAGAAGGAGATGAGAGAGGGGGGGGGGGCTCTGCCCCTCCCCTCAATTATAGCCAGAGGAAGGCCAACCGCCGGCCTCCACGACCTCGCGCAATGATGATCCTCTAGATGCAGCATCGACTCGTCAAGTCAGACAGATTTCAAGGCAGCATGGGGAAGTGGAGACACCCACGTCCCATCAATCGCCACGCGTCGTCCAAGGCCGCAGACGGTTAGGGCCTGCGGCGCCCTGCACTTGCCCCTTGGCTTCTCCTAGAAGCCAAGTCCGAGCGTGCCTTGGGCCCGGGGGCTACTTGCCTGCCTGCGGCCCACTGCATAGCTCCATCGACGGCCTAGTACGCACTAGCTTCAGCATCAACAACTCAAGACCCTCGTGAGGGGCCAAGCCTCGCGAGGCGGATGACACCAATACCTCCAAGGGGATCGGTCTCCTCAGGCTGGCTCCCGAGGAGCAGAGATTTTTATGCAAGGCGCACCTCGCGAGGCTCAGCTGACGTGATCCATGGCGACTGTCGGTGTCAAAACCGGCGGATCTTGGGTAGGGGGTCCCGAACTATGCGTCTAGGCGGATGGTAACAGGAGACGAGGGACACGATGTTTTTACCCAGGTTCGGGCCCTCTTGATGGAGGTAAAACCCTACGTCCTGCTTGATTAATATTGATGATGTGGGTTACAAGAGTAGATCTACCACGAGATCAAGGAGGCTAAACCCTAGAAGCTAGCCTATGGTATGATTGTTGTTCGTCCTATGGACTACAGCCATTCGGTTTATATAGACACCGGAGAGGGCTAGGGTTACACAGAGTCGGTTACAAAGGTAGGAGATCTACATATCCGTATCGCCAAGATTGCCTTCCACGCCAAGGAAAGTCCCATCCAGACACGGGACAAAGTCTTCAATCTTGTATCTTCATAATCTTGGAGTCCGGCCGATGATGATAGTTCGGCTATCCGGACACCCCCTAGTCCGGAACTCCCTCAGTAGCCCCTGAAACAGGCTTCAATGACGACGAGTCCGGCGCGCATATCGTCTTCGGCATTGCAAGGCGGGTTCCTCCTCCGAATAATTTATAGAAGATTGTGAACACCAGGATAGTGTCTGGCTCTGCAAAAATAAATTCCACATACCACCGTAGAGAGAATAATATTACACAAGATCAATCTGCTGACGTATTCTGTGGCGTGACGTCACACCACTTCCAAGCCTTTACTCGAATTGTTTTTATTGTTCCACCTCAGCGCGTTTAACGAGGTGGTTTCCTTGGCACGTCTTGTCGAAGCAGAGATCGTGTTCCCCTTATTCTGGGATTCCCATCAATACGGACGTGGGTAACCCAACCGCGCCCGTTACCACGCCCCCTCCATCGAAGGTGGGTACCAAACGGTCACGGGGACGGCTCTTGGTATTCTTCCTCTTTATAATGAGACCAAGGCCCGTTCTTTTTATTCAATCCTCTATTGAATCCGTCCCTCTCCCCGAGTTCCAACACCCAGGGCTCCAAATTCAGGTACCTTTGATCTTCGGCAATGTCCGGTCCTGACCTACGAGGCTGGTGGATGCCCTCCTCCGTCACGGAGGAGGACGTGCTAATGCTGAGAGATGCCAGGTACTTAACCTACGAAATCTCGCATAGGCTGCCTGCCCGAGGGCAAGTTATCCCGACTCCCGAGCCTGGCGAGAGCGTCGTGTTCGTGTCTCACTTTCGTCGGGGTTTAGGCTTCCCAACGGATCCCTTCGTGAGGGGGCTCATGTTTTACTATGGGCTGGAATTCCACGACCTGGCTCCGGAGTCCATCCTCCACATCTCATCATTCATTGTCGTCTGCGAAGCCTTCCTCCGCACTACCCCTCACTTTGGCTTGTGGCTCAAAACCTTCAACATGGAGCCGAAGATGGTTGAGGGGCGTCAGGCAGAGTGTGGCAGGGCGGTTATAAGTAAGAGGGCCGAAGCTCCATGGCCCAAGGGCTCTTTCCAGGAGGAGCTCGGCTTGTGGCAACAGGAGTGGTTTTATATCACCGCTCCCCGGGGCAGCAGGCAGAAGCCGCCGCCCGTCTTTCGCTCGGGCCCTCCACAGCAGCTGACGTCATGGGTCAACAAGGGGCGTGACTAGGGGCCGCCCAAAGACGTCCCCCTATTGCAGGATCGGATTCGAAGCCTCCAAGAAAGGGAGATCAATCTGGTCGCAGTGGTGCAAGTCATGTTGATCCGGCGCCTACTGCCCTACAAACGTCGCCCCCTCCGCCTGTGGGAATTTAATCCGGAGGGGCCACGAGCTCTTCAACACTTCATGGGTTTGACTCCCATGGAGATGTATAAACTGTTCTTCCGATCGCAAGAGACGCATCCGGAATTGACCGAGGACGCTGGCCTAAGCTGCAATCGCCTGGATACTCAAGTAAGTAGCCCCTTGTCCGGATACACCGTCCATTTATTTATCATGAGATTGCCTTTTAACCAGCTATCCCTGGACAGGAGTGGATAGCGTAAGTAAAACTGATACGGTGTCCGCCCCCCCCCTCCCTGAGACGACGCAGGATCCCGTGTTAATCAAAATGTTGGAGGTCGCACCTTCAAATGAGGGCGAAGGGGGGTACGGGGAAACTGTCACCTCTACCAAGGATGTTTTTAGTAAGGGAGGAACCGAGAGTCCCTCCCTCCAGGGGGAGAAGAGGAACGCTTCCGAAGACCCAGAGGCCAAGGCCTCAAAGCGGGAAAAGAAATCTGTACCAGAAGGTCCTGCGCCAGAAAGCGCCCCGGCCGTACTGTCTCCTCGGAGGAATCAGCCCTCTAACGAGCCGTAAGTGAAAAAGGGGGATTTTATAATTATCTGACACCCCTGCTTAATGTCTAAAGGTAACCGAAGTTTTTACCTTGTAGTTCGGATCTCAGCCCATCTCAGCACAGCTCATCTTCAGGAGACCTTCGTCCGGAGATGATGGAAAGCGAAACGCCTCCATCTGCCGCCCCATCGCGCGGGGCGGACGACCCTGAGGTGTCGTCGCGGAGGGTCTCCCCGAGTCCGGCGGGGCCGGAGAGTTCGGTGCCCATTGGAATACGGCTGGTGGAGCTGCAGGATTTGCTTAAGAAGGCGTCCATATCAGAAGATCACCGCACATTAATGGGTGGTGTGATTGAGAGGATCTCGTCCGCCGAAACCGGCTTGTATGAGGCCGTCGGAAGTTTACTGACGGGATTTGAGGTACGCAAAAAATGACATACCTGTTGACAGTTTTGCACATGAAGTGCGCCCTGTATAGATAGTAGCCCCTGAGACTTGGTATGCTGTCGAAAACGACAGCGGCCTAGGATCATAATCTTAGTTATTAACTGTCGCCTTTCCCATGCAGGTGGCGAAACGTTCGGTGGCCAGCCGGACTGATGAATTTGCCGAGCTGAAGAAGCAACTCGACACTGCGGATGCGGACATCTCGCTGGTCAATAGACGACTTGATGAGTCACAAGGTATGTGGTTGCTCCGCGGTTGCTTAGTAAGAGAGCTGACGCCCATTCCTTACAAATTGTATGCTAGATGCAAATGGTGCCGCTGCTGTGGAAGGCCTTTGCACAGAACTTGCTCAGGCCAAGGAGCAAGCCAGAAAAAGCGAGGCGGCTGCCTCGAAGGCAGCAGAAGAGCTAGAAGCCGAGAAGGGTGCTCACTGCCGAAGCAAGGAGGAGATGGCCGGAATGGCCGCGAAATTAAAAGTTGCTACCGACCGCCAGGAGGTTCTTGAAAGAGAACGTCGAGAGGAACAAGAGGACCTGAAGAAGGCCGACGCCGAGGCCAAGGATGCCCGTAGTGCGATGCGGGCTATGAAGGAGGAACTGCGTCAAATCCGAGACATTGTGGCTGGAAAGCCCTTTATGCTGCACAGGAAGTTCATGGATCCGAAGTATGCTCAGCTTGGTCGATTGTATGGTGTGGAGGATCCTTATCTGGACTTGGCACCGAATGCGGCGGACGCAGTCGGGCACTTCCGAAGCCAGAAGGGTCACGAAACGGAAGAGCTTTTCTGGTCTCAATTCCATAGTCCGGAGCGTCAACTTCCGCTGAGTGATCGGCTGGTTGAGTGGGCTGAGCTAAATAGATTGTCCGGACTTGCCATGACGGATGTGGTCACTCATGTGTGGCTGGGAAGACCCAAGCCGAAGAGTTATTTTGGCTTGTTGCAGCAATTCCTTGGGGCAGTGCCGCATATTAAGGCGATGAAGCGATCGGCATGCATAGAAGGTACACGGATGGCTCTCGCCCGTGGTAAGACATACTGGGCGGTGATGGATGCCACCACTGTTGCATCCTGGGGTTCGGACAAAAGTCGATTCCCCACCGAGCACTATTTTGAGGAAGTCATGCCGGGCGCTCGTATAATAGAGGCACAGTGCTCGAAAGATGTTATGTTTGAATGATATGTATGATTTCTGAGATTATATTTATAATGCAATAACTTTTTATACTTGTGTGCTCAAGTATTGAACTATCTCCTGTGCGGTCGTATATGTATGAATAACCTGAAAGTTGCAGTCTTTGGCTTCAGCCCCCACGCACATGGTGCGGGGGTGTTTGCAAAAAATAAAAATGCGCTTTTTCACACTTAATCCAACGTCTTGGTCCTTTTAGGGAGGTGATAGCGTAGCAAACTAGGCAACCGGACTATAATGCTTTATCACTTTCACTTAGCCATAGGAGCTCGAATGTGGGGCTACTATATAGCCCCTTGCGGCACCGCTCCTCTCCGAACTTCGGGGCGCGTATGTGCCTAACCGGGAAGCGGTCCTTCGTCAAATCGGAGGAATTCTAAACATTCCAATGGTCGATCGAGTGGTTGACCAGTCTCTCGCTATATCATGACAGTCGGTTTTTGGCTTTCTCTACTGAGGCGCTCGCCCGGCCGAACCGGGGAACAATCGCAGTAGTTCTCCTGGTGCCGCGTTAGCCGATGATACGGAACGTAAGGCAGCAAAACACAGGAGCCAGGCAAACCCAACATTTGACCAAAGACATGATTTGGAGCTGATGCATATAAGGCCTAACTCGAGATGCCGAACACTCACTGAGGTGTTCGGTCTTTATGATATTGGGCAGAATAATACCCTAAGCCCCTAGTGTCCAGGTACGGGCGGGAACTTCTGGCGCGGCCGATGCCAAAACGCCAGCCTCCTCTTCGGCTATGGTGGGAAACCGGGGGATGTGTATCAACAAGAGACATTAAGAAAGGTTTACGCAGGGTCTTAATCTGAAAAGAATCCTTGCAACGGGTCCCTGCTGCACATCTACGCCTGTGTATCCGTTGTGTTGTATCCTGGACGGGTGTTGCACGTGCTTCATCTGTAAAAGAGAAGGACTTAGTTTCTAAGAAATATCATGCAAAAAATTGTATGAAATGAAGTATAATTTGGAAGATGAAGAAAGTTGAGCTTTATTGGCTCACATCATTTATATGTGCAGCCCCTTGTACATGGGATGTGGCTGGAAGCCCCTTGTTAAGTTAAATCGGACTCGCCTAACCGTGTCCGGGGTCTGAATGACCTGTGGTTAGGGGCCTTGACCTGCAAGGTCGGAGTGGCTGTCAAGGCAGCCCCACGCTCTTTATTGTCGAGGGACACTCGTAGTTGCTCTTTAAATGAGATTATGCCACGTGGACCGGGCGTTGTAAGAATAAGAGGCGTGTAGGGTGGTATGGCGTTAAAGTGGGCGAAAGCTTTGTGCCCCAATAGTGCTTGATGGTCACTGTGAAATGGGGTGCTGCGAAGAATGGGCCTTTCGCGACGGAGGTTGTTGGATGAACCGAACACGACCTCTAGTGGTACGGAGCCTGTATGACTGGCTTGAAGGCCTGGCATCACTCCTTTAAGGGAAGTGCTGTTATGTTGAATGTTGATATGGTCTATCCCCATTCTGCGGACGGTCTCCTGGTATGGCAGGTGCCGCACTCTGTTTTCGTGTTATCACATGAAGTGAGTTCACTGTTTTGACTTCTAGTGGGAAAGTCTTCTGTTGTCCGGAGTGCTGCTTTTGGGGTTCGTCACTTCCGCTTGGTATGTCCAGCCCCTTGTGTTCGGCATTAAGTTGGCCGGACTGAACAATCTCTGTGGGTATGGTTTGCAGGCTTTCCGGAGGTACCGTGTATCTTATTTAGGTTCGATAGCTCGTCACTGTTGTCCTTGAGGGGCAGTGTTTTGTTATTCGGCCGAGAGCTTTTGAATCCGGCGTTGACCGCCGTACTATTTGGGCCATTTTCCTTGTTCCGGCGCTGATCTTTTCTGCGTCGTGATTTCCCATTTCCATCCCTGACTTCGGATGTACTCGGGTCGCTGGTGCTACATCTAGCCAGCCAGCTGTCCTCGCCTGCACAAAAGAGGGTCATGAGGCTTGTTAGTGCGGCCATTGTTCTTGGTTTTTCTTGGCCGAGGTGTCTGGCGAGCCATTCATCTCGGACGTTGTGTCTAAAGGCTGCTAAGGCTTCAGCGTCCGGACAGTCGACTATCTGGTTCTTTTTAGTGAGGAACCTGTTCCAGAATTTGCGTGCTGACTCTCCGGGCTGTTGAGTTATGTGACTTAAATCGTCTGCATCCGGAGGCCGGACATAAGTCCCCTGAAAATTTGCTCGAAACGCATCCTCAAGCTCTTCCCAACTTCTGATGGTATTTTCTGGGAGGCTTTTAAGCCAATGCCGAGCTGGCCTTTGAGCTTGAGGGGTAGGTATTTAATGGCATGGAGATCGTCTCCTCTGGCCATATGTATGTGTAGGATATAATCCTCAATCTAGACTCCGGGGTCTGTTGTTCCGTCATATGCCTCTATGTTTGCGGGTTTGAATCCCGCTGGAAATCCATGATCCAGCACCTCATCGGTGAAACATAGTGGGTGTGCGGCGCCCCTATATTTGGGTGTGCCATTGTCTTCAGATATTCGGCGGGTTATGTTGCTTCCTGGAGTCTTCTTTTTTGGTCCGTAAATAGATCTGACTGGGTAGTCTTTTTTCCGAGGATCTTTATGTTGATCGTGTGCCGGCTTGTGTGCGGCGCCTCTTGTTGCTCTTGGCCTGTCATCTGGTCGTCTATCCGGCCAGGCGGCTTCTTTCTTTTTTTACTGCGGGGGCTCTAAGGCCTCCTCGTCAAATTCGGGCAGCAGCTTGCGCTTCGGGTAGCTCTTTGTCTGGTGACTAGCGCCATGTTTATCTGCGTTGTTGAGTACTTTGCTCCATCTCATTCTGAGTGCGTCCTTCGCTGTTTTGAGCTTCCGCTTTTGCTTCTTCAAGCTTCTTGCCGTGGCGATGAGCCTTGTATGCAGATTCGTGTGTTCTGGTGATGTGAGATCATCTTCGCCGGGGATGGGTTGCTTGTCCAGTTCACGTCCGGCTGGCTGCTTGGTGACGTGTGCATCGTCCACTGCTTCGCCCTGCTCTAGGGCCTTGTCCGTATGGGTGCCGTTTTTATCGAGGCCGATCTTCGGGCGGCGCTTGCGTCACCGTTTTGGTTGTTTGTTGGGGGAGTTATCCTTCGCCACGTCCCATTTTTCCTCATTTTAGCTTCCTTTAGGTGTACCCACCATGTATACGTCATGAGTAGGGGTGGCTTTCCAGTGCCCGGTGGGCGCAGGTTCTTGGTCGTCTCCGGCATCATCGTCCATACCGTCGATGTCTTCGGAGTCGTAGTCTAGCATGTCGGTTAGATCGTCGACAGCGGCTACCAAGTGGGTGGTGGGTGGGTTTTGAATTTCTTCGTCGTCCGCATCCCAACCGTCCTAACCGTAGTCCGGCCAGGGCTCTCCCGATAACGAGAGATACTTTAGCGAACTCAAGATGTCCCCAAAAGGTGAGTGTTGAAAGATGTCCGCTGCGGTGAACTCCATGATCGGCGCCCAATCGGATTCGACCGGAGGAGGCGCGGGAGGTTCGGAGTCCGGCAAGGAGTCCGACGCCTCGGAGTCACAAGCTTCATGAGGGACAAGGTCACTGTTCGTCTCTATTGCCGTAGAGGTTGCAGCCCCCGAGGCGGTGTCTAGCCATCCATCCTCGATCTGCGCAGCCGGCTCCGAATTGAAAATCGGAGCGGGCTCGAGTGCGGCCTCCAGGGTACTGTCCGTCTGCAGATCTAAATTATGTTCGCCGTGAAAGTGCGGCACGCTCAGCTGTGGTTCCAATCCATCGAAGATCAAGTCCCCGCGGATGTCCGCCGTGAAGTTTAAACTTCCAAATTTGACCTGAAGGCCAGGGGGGTAGCTTTCGATCTGCTCCAGATGGCCAGGTGAATTGGCCCGCAGTGCAAAGCCGCCGAATACGAAGATCTGTCCGGGGAGAAAAGTCTCACCCTGGACTATGTCGTTGATGATGATCGAAGAAGCCATCGAGCCTATCGGTGACGACACAGAGGAACTCTCAATGAAAGCACCAATGTCGGTGTCAAAACCGGCGGATCTCGGGTAGGGGGTCCCGAACTATGCGTCTAGGCGGATGGTAACAGGAGACGAGGGACACGATGTTTTTACCCAGGTTCGGGCCCTCTTGATGGAGGTAAAACCCTACGTCCTGCTTGATTAATATTGATGATGTGGGTTACAAGAGTAGATCTACCACGAGTTCAAGGAGGCTAAACCCTAGAAGCTAGCCTATGGTATGATTGTTGTTCGTCCTATGGACTACAGCCATCCGGTTTATATAGACATCGGAGAGGGCTAGGGTTACACAGAGTCGGTTACAAAGGTAGGAGATCTACATATCCGTATCGCCAAGCTTGCCTTCCATGCCAAGGAAAGTCCCATCCGGACACGGGACAAAGTCTTCAATCTTGTATCTTCATAGTCTTGGAGTCCGGCCGATGATGATAGTTCGGCTATCCGGACACCCCCTAGTCCGGAACTCCCTCAGCGACCAAGGCCAGGCGGGCGCCAGCGGGCGCAGTGTACCAGTTTCCTCTTCGGTGCAAAGGAGGCAAGCAGCAGGCGTGGATTCCCTAGGAATTAACCAAAGGTTTCCATTCTGGTGCAACGAGACCAAGACCGCCAGGACGGCAGGACGGAGGTCATCGCCGAGCCCACCGCAGCATCACGACCAAAGGCTTTTGCAGGCAAAAACCACTTTAGTAAGGATAGGATGTACTTGTTGTCTCCCTTCAAATTTGTTCGATGTGGGATCCCTTCCCGCCAACATTTGGGAAGAGAACCAAGGCCACTATAAATAGGACCTAGCCACCACCATAGAAGGGGACGAAAAATAGTTAGAGAATCCATTCCACTCTCACCATCTCACCAGCTCACTTGAGCTCAAGAACACCTCACCTCCTGAGGCTGCTCAACCATTGTACTAGTTCATCCTTAGCCCCTCGAGGCAATCCACCACAAAGCATGAGTAGGGTTTTACACCGCAAGGTGGCCCGAACCTGGTTAAACTGTTGTGTCTTCCTTTCCCTTCGAGCTCGACGCGCTAGGCTGTGAGGTTTCGCGAGTAGCAGGCTTGGTAGGTTGAGATCTCCACACGCACCCCAGAGTTTGAACCTCTCAAGGGTTTGCGGAACCCGAAATCGGACACATGCCACAATAAGAAAGATTACTTGATAAACATATCTATAATTTACGGCATGTGTAAGCTTGGGGATGCTTGGTACGTCTCCAACGTACCTATAATTTTTTATTGTTCCATGCTAGTATATTATCAATCTTTGATGATTTATATGCATCATGGTACTATTTTATATCATTTTGGGACTAACCTATTAACCTAGTGCCCATTGTCGGTTGCTATTTTTCCTTTTTTTGTCTTTTTTTATAGAAAATCAATACCAAATAGAATAAAACTTTACGGTGATTTTTTATGTACTAGAAGAGACCCATGGCGCACCGGAGGTGGACTAGGAGGTGACCGAGAAGGCTACAAGCCTACCCCCCCAGGGCGTGCCCCTACGGTTTGTGGGCCCCTCAGGCACTCCCTTGACTTGTTCCTGACGCTAAAAATTCTTATAAATACCCAAACCTCCGAAAATAACCCTAGATGAGAAGTTCCACTGCCGCGAGCCTCTGTAGCCATGAAAAACTAATCAGGACCCTGTTCTGGCACCCTGTCAGATGGGGAAATCATCACCGGAGGACATCTTCATCATCCCGGTGGTGTCCATGATGAGGAGGGAGTAGTTCACCCTCCGGGCTGAGGGTATGTACCAGTAGCTATGTGCTTGATCTCTCTCTCTCTCTTGTGTTCTTTATTTGGCACGATCTTGATGTACCGCGAGCTTTGTTACTATAGTTGGATCATATGGTGTTCTTCCCTCTCTATTTCTTGTTGCGATGAATTGAGTCTTGCTCTTTGAGGTTTCGTTATGTTGATTGATTATTGGATTTGAGAACACTTGATGTATATCTTACGATGGGATATCTGTGGTGACAATGGGATGTTCTATTGATTCACTTGATGTAATTTTTGGCACTCACCTCGCGGATTCCTGAGGTGACATTGGTGTAATCTATGCATAGGGGTTGATACATGTTTTCGTCCTACGTTCTCCGATAGAAACTTTGTAGTGATTCTTTGTTGCACGTTGAGGTATTGTCATGTGATCCAATTATGTTATCATAGTTGAGAGAGTTTGCGCTAGTGAAAGTATGAACCCTAGGCCTTGTTTTCAAGCATTGCAACACTGCTTTTGCTCACTTTTGTTACTAGTTACCTTGCTGTTTTTATTTATTCAGATTATAAAAATATATTTCTACCATCCATATTACACTTGTATCACCATCTCTTCGCCGATCTAGTGCACCTATACAATTTACCATTGTATTGGGTGTGTTGGGGAGACAAGAGACTCTTTCTTATTCAGTTGCAGGGTTGTTTGAGAGAGACCATCTTCATCCTACGCCTCCCATGGATTAATAAACCTTAGGTCATCCACTTGAGGGAAATTTGCTACTGTCCTACAAAACTCTATGCTTGGAGGCCCAACACGATTCTATAAGAAGGTTGCATAGTAGACATCACAATGCATGTGTTATTCGTAGATTTTTGGCTAAATCTAGGCATGAGTAGGATGCCGGATGACTGCT
Organism: Triticum aestivum; assembly: GCF_018294505.1. NCBI lineage: Eukaryota > Viridiplantae > Streptophyta > Magnoliopsida > Poales > Poaceae > Triticum > Triticum aestivum. Next base: position 55,221,935 of record NC_057813.1, read on the forward strand.
AGATAGGAGTATAGTTATCTTTGCCGAATTTTTGAACTTCTACATCACTGGTACTACCGGATCCACACCGTGGATGTTATCCCATCGGGAGGGCGGTACTACCGCTTGGACGCGGATGGTACTACCGCTTGTGGCGGTACTACCGCTTAACCTTCAGCGATACTACCGCTGCTGGGAGCGGTACCACCGTTGTGACCTAGTTTTTCAGAATTTTTGCACTTACCTCTATTCTCAGTTTGTATCTCTTGGCTTAGGAAATGGCTTTACACCTGTTTTCCATCGCTCTGTGTTTGTGGGTTAGAGGTGATGGTAGCTCCGCTAATCAAGCTCGTCGCAAGAACCCGGATCGTCATGGTGGTTCCAAGCGCTACCGCACTACTGATGAGGCTCCATGAGCTACTGCACTACTGATGATGCTCCAGCTAGTTCCAGTGGGCCTCCAAAGTAACATGTGAAGAGGACCACAAGCAAGACGAAGGAGAAGAGCACCCCACCTAATGAGATGTCTGGCAAGGAATTTGCTGCTTTCCGTATGCGCAACCCATATTGTCGTCCTCAGGATGAGGCTCTTGTTGGTCGTCCCTTCTGGACCAAGCAGCAATCTCTGATATATGTGGACATTCTGAAGGCCAAGAAGAACCTATTTATTGTGGTCAAGTCTACTGACATCGGTCATATGGAGAAGGATCATGCTTACTTTGGAGAGGCTTTTGCATTTTGTCAGCAATGGGGTCTCATCACATCCAAAAAGGACTATGACTCTAAGATTATAGCTCAATTTTATGTCATGGTTCATTATCATGCAGATGAGGAAAGGAACATGTCTTGGATGACTGGTGGTCAATTAGAAGACATTCATGGGCTGTCTGGGTAACGCTGATGAGGGGGAAGACAACCATGTTGGTCTCAGGCCCCACAAGGATACACCTACAATGCACAAGTCTAAGCTTATTGGTTACTCCATGTTTGTGACTACTGTTAAGGGGGCCACTCGCACGGAGCTCCATTTTTGGATATCATGCACCACATATTTCGCAACACACTTTTCCCTTGCATTGGGAACCTGGATCAGCTACACTCTTATCTGGTGGATGTGCTATTGCTTTGCATCAACGAAAAGGGTTGGACATCGACTCTGGACATCTCTCACGTTATGTGGCGCGAGCTTCGCTCTGTCGTGCTTGACCGGAAGGTGCCCATCTATGGCCCCTACCTGTTTAAGTTGATTGAGGATACTTGGGATGCTGAATTTCCAGGAGAGTCCCTTCCTACTGAGCATATGGTATCTCATGGGGTTCTGAACTTGCGCCAAAAGGAGAACTGGGGTAATGCACCTGTTGCCCCTACCGAGGAGATTGCACCTACTAACTCAGATGATGGGCCTGAGCCTGATTATGAGTTTGTCCCCTCTCCAGAGAAGGTACCATCTTGGGTGTCCAATCTCAAGTCGAAGATGAAGAAGCTCTTTTGCATGCAAGCCAAGGGTTTGTATAGGGCTCATGTGGGTAAGAAGGCGGCTCTGTAGGGGAACTCAGCAGAAAACAAAAATTTTCCGACCTACGCACCAGCCCAGGACCACTCTAGAGAATGCATACATGGTTAGATCTTTTTCGTTACCGACTCGTAGCGCAGCGGGAAGTAGAGTCGATGACGAATGGCGGTGCAGATCACCGCAGCTAGGATTTACAACCTCCCAACCGCAAGGATGTATACCCTCATCTGCTCCTCAGACAGCCCTCCGGGAGATGGTCGAACAGCCCCCCGGACGGTGTCACGGACAGCCCTTTGGGAGGACCTTTGAAACTCGAACGGTCACTCGGACAGCCCTTCGGGAGGACCTTCGAAACTCGGACGGTCACACGGACAGCCCTTCAGGAGGCACTCACGAACTAAGACTGAAACTACGATCTCTCTACAGAGGTGCACACATACGGTGTCATCTATCCAGCAGGGCTTCACCGTCCAGAACTAGTTCCTGCCGGAACCCAGACAGCCTTACGGCTCTACGAAACTCTTTTCGTGGGAGGGAGAGAAGAAGCCAGATCATGCATGGCACTTGTATGTGAGAAAGATTGAGTGTGGAGGGCTGCCCCTCCACCTCTATTTATAGGAAATCCCAAGGGGTAGGTTAGTTTAACACAAAAACCCAAAATGCACATGAATGAAGTCCTTCCTCAAGGGCATAAGAGTGAAACCAAGGGACAAGAGGGGCTCCAAGGTGGAGCCCCAAGTGTGGACGGCCACACCCCTTGGGGGTCCCCCATGAGAGCCTCCCAATACATCCATGTCATCCCTATATCTTTTGAGTAAAGCCCCAAAAGGTGGCTTTCCATAAAATATCCCAAAAAGCACTTTCACTATTCACGACGACATTTTTCAGCGTCTGTTCGAACTGAAAATATTTATGTGGGCTTAGAACATTTCCAATACCCACCATAATAATTTTCAACACGTTCTGGAACAATTCCATTTCAGTGATTTTCATCTGCGAAACGCATCTGAAGTGGTTCCGGCAGCTCCAGAACATTTCCGGTTTTTATCTCAGAAAATTTCAAAAATCTTCCAGAATGATTCTGGCACCCTCCAAGAATTATCAGGCATGTGCCGAAACCTATTTGACTTAATGGTATGTCCCGAAACAACTTTTCGGTATCATCGAAACTTATCCGATGACCTCTCTCTGCGGTACAATTCCGCTGTCCACAACTTTTCCGGTGTCCGAAACTTTTTCGGTGATTTTCTCTTAGACTCCTTGTCTAGTATTCAACAGATAGATGACCCTTAAGCATGTGACCCTATAGGTTCGGTGAAGTATAGACATGACCCGGAACCCCTTCCGATCAATGATCAACATCGGAGCCGTGGACACCCATATTGACCCCTATACCCACACGAATGAATATTCAAGTGAACCTCCAGTTGCCGTGTGCTATTCCTGTTGCTTCGGGATATGTTACAAAGACCAGAGGTGAGATTTACTTGCATCCCCGTGGATCAACAACTTGTCCACTATGCTAGTTACCTCGTTACTGGTTTTGTTCTCTTTTCTCGTTTCCGTGTTCCGGCATCCCTGTGATCAAATCACACTGTGTCTGGCCAAACAATGATGGATACCGTAACACCGAGAGGGCCCGAGAATATCTCTCCATTGTCGGAGGAGCAAATCCCAATCTTGAGCTATCAAGTTACTTGACACACTTTTCCATGAACCCGTAAGCCGCCGTAATAGCCACCCATTTACGGATGACGTTTAACAAACCCCAAAGTTCATGAAGCAAGCATGAGGAAACTCGATACTCTCATGGTCTAAGGAATCATGCAAACGTTAACCATCTCTGTGTTATTTACCATTAACTTGTGACGAATGAATCTCATAGCATAACATCAAACCGGGTCGATTCAACACAAATGTTCTCTTAACATTGTGCCCTCAAAGTTGCTAGTCTTAGAGGCCAAACTAGGAATACTTCTTACCGTTTATTATTCCACATGTGCATATGAGTCTTCCTTCGAGCCTCGTGGATATTGCAGACTCGAGAATCATTGCAGTTATAGCATGGAACATAAACATAATTATGAACTTAGAGATAAATAATATCATTTATTATTGCCTCTAGGGCATATCTCCTATAGACTCCCACTTGCACTAGAGTCAATAATCTAGTTAATGCTAATGCACTTTACACCTATGGCATGCCGGTGTAAAAATTGCTTCGCATGTGGTATAGCCTGATGTCCATCAGATCTGACAACTTCAGCTCCGTGTCTATCTCTGCATATCCTCGCGTTTTTACGCTTTCACAAAATTCATATTTTGTGCGGACTTGGTTTTGTATAAATGTTAATCATAGGTTGAACCTGGATTCCTCAGACCGAGTTATGGAAAAACTACATGTAGTAGTGTCCCATTGACAAAAGCCATCTTGGAACCATACTAAGTTCATGAATGAACTATATGATTCAACATCTTGTTTGTCGCTTCTAAAGCGTCAACATACTTAGTCATTTGTTATAGAATTCGTCACAGTATCCTGTTGGGAACAATTTCCAACTATCATGCCAGCATATTGTGTATTACACAAAACCCTTAACTTAAATCGAAAATTGCATGGAGAAAAGCTGAAGACTGTAATGATGTAACATTTTACAACGAACTCTTCATGATCTCCGCTTGCAAGAAAACATATCATCAGTACTTACTCTAGTACTCAATGACATCTTTCACTATTGTCCCATGATCAGTACTTTGATCACTTTAGTATCCATACTCGCAACACCTTTGGGAGTATCGGACATATCTGGTTGTTTTACATACCATGGAATACATGATTAATCCAAACACAAAAGTGTGTGGAATCTGCATCATGTATTTTGCTCATCAGTGTTTTGGGACACCGAGTCTTGCAAAAAAAAACTCTTCCATGTGACTCCGGCAAGAATCACTCCTTGGTGGTTTTAAATGCTAAAAGGTTTTAGCACCTTGTCAATATGTATTCATTGCTTAGCCCTATTAGGTAAATCTATCTCCATAGATCATTATGCCTAATATTGAGGCTATTTAGCCTAAGCACTTCATCAAAAAACTATTTTCAAATGAAGTCCTAATTTGTGTCAAGAAATTTATTTCCAATTAACAATGTGTCAAGCACACAAGGTTTCTAGAAATATTATTACGCTCCCACTTACTTTCTTGAATTACAAGCATCTTCGTTACCCATTGATGAAGTCAAACCCCTTTGACCATTTCATCAAAGCACGAAGATTCCAACTCCATTTTGCTCTCTTCTGTCCATCGCTGGAACTCTGAAGTTTGCACTTTTACTAGAATCCTCTGGATAGATAAAATGCCTTGGACTGTAACACATGCAAGTCCTTGGTTTCATTTCCATCAGATGGAAATCCTATTGTTATCCATGTTTCATATCTCATGATTGAAATACGTATTAATTGCTAGTTCAACCCGAACCGACTTTAAGCATCGCTACGATGAAAACAACCTCATTGTAGTCAACTCTTGAACTTGTTATTTCAACAAGTCGAGCTTTATGGATAAAACATTTTTATCCATATCAGTTTTAAGTTCCATAAATATTTGTTAGACTCTAAGTCTTCCGAAAGGTGTATCAAGGTTTTAATCTTGAATCACTTATATGGAAACTAACTCGGGTTGTATTGGCATTTAGCCAATTCCGGAGTCAGGGCCCATCAACGCTTCCTTGTGTATCGTAGGTATTATGTTGTCTAACAACAATATCTCGTTTGCGCACCTGAGAGGTTTGCACGAGCCTTGCCTACGTGGTTCAGCTGCAAGTTCGACCGAAGTTCATACATTTTATTGTAGAGGCTTCCATATCAGTCGCAGTAGGAAACTTTGGAATTACTTCCAAGGTCTCTTTCCTTTGATCTGATGACGAAGATACTGTTTATCTCGTCGAGTTGCACTATTCTCCCACTCACCTTTTTGAAAGAACCATTCTCTTTAAAAGCACACCGTTTCGCGGAAAAACTATTTGCCTCGGTATAGTGAGGGAGGAATACCCAACATTTTGGTATAACCTACAAAGTAGCACTTATCTGATTTGGAATAGGTTTGTAACCTTTTACACAAGCCCCATATTCCAAATGTTAAGAAAAGATATAACATGGTTGGGCGTACCATACCATGGCTTCATTTCATCAGACTCGATGTAGCTCTTTTCAGTGTAAAAGTCGCAGTCTCTAAAGCATCACTTTAAAAGGGATAATGGCAAATTTATTTATGTCATCTTTAATCTTACCATGTCATAAATGGTTAGATTACATCTCCACGGACTTTTCACTTGCAGTGGTGTTCCGGGAGGTGCAAGTTATGAAACCCCTTTCACAACTCATCAGACATTCCCTAAACATGTAACTCAAATATTCCTTTGTGCAATCAAATTGCAGAAACATAATTTTCTTGTTACAATAACTTCTACTTCATTTTTGAAAACCTTTCGAATGATTTCAAAAGATCCAGACTTACGTCTCATCAAGTAAATATCCATATATCTACTTGAGTCATTTCTGAAGATAAATAAATCCACCACTAGCAACAACATTTATTGAACTACACATATCAAAATGTGTGATCACCAATAAGTTTGTTGCTCATTCCTTATGGCCTGTGAACGGTATTTCAGTCACTTCACTTTTCGGAGGAAAGTTGCAAGTGTCAGATGATTCAAAATCAAACGACTTCAAAATCCATCATAATGGAATTTTTCCACGCGGGTTTCTCCAATGTGACCAAATGTAGTGCCACACATGTGTGGTATTCTCATAATCTCGCAACATTTAGCGTCAGCATTATGGATGTATCATATTACCATCAATATTCATAACATACATCCCATCTTGGATGGAAGCATGGCCCTTCATGTTATTCATAATACTTAACAACAATTGTTGGTTTTATGAACAACTCTTTTGCAACAAACATTGTGCAATGGGCTAGAGTGTATGAAACTCTAAAATGAATTATGAAAGTAAACCCAGAGGTATTTTATTATTATCAATATTCATAACATACATCTCATTCATAATGAAAGTATGGCCCTTGTGTTATTCATAACATCGAACATAAAAAGTTCTCTTATGAACAACCTTCTTGCAAGATACCAGATGCAATGGGCTAGAGTTTGTAAAACTCTAAATGAATTATGAAAATAAATATAGACGGCAATACACCAATGGAAGGTATAGTAACATTTACTATGTTCCCTGTGTATACCTTAACCTCATTTCTGGCTAGTCTTTTTAGGCCATAGTAGCTCTCACATTGATTCGCAACAGAATGCAATCAAGCGGGTATCTTTGTGATTAACTCACAATACCCAAGAATTAGTGATTAACATGTTTAACCATAATTCCCAAGAACTATATCTTTGACCAGCATACTTATACATCAAAAACTTGCATGACATTCATACATGAGCTGGATATTCTAGTCATCTTTCTTTCTGCCTTTATACTTCTAACAGCTTAACTTTTAGTATTTCTCCTACTCGCAAAAGAAGCACCCAACTTAAGAGTGGCGTTAGCCCCGTAATTCCTAGGCGTGTAAGTCACACTAACACCCTTTGGACACTTCCTTTCTCTTTAAGTTGTTTTATTCACCTTTCATCATATGACAAGCGTTCTTCTGGATCCCTTTCCCAACAGTCAAATGCATAGTAAACACTTTTACTAATACTTGCAAACAAACATTACTTTGGATATTTCATATCTTTCAGCCTTTGTTTGTATCTGAAAATTAATTTTCAGTTCCATGAATATCATATAACTATCCCAACTTTCGAAGTTTGGGTTTCATGGAAGCAAACATATTCCACTTGACCATAATAGAATTCTAGCATTTGGATCAAAGGACGAGAGTCACATGATCCATAGCATTAGTGGGAGGATACGGAAAGCATGTGATAGGACAAAGTCCTTCTCGGCACTTTTGAGGGCAATCCTCACATTACGTTACCAATCGTAAAGTTTTAACCAGATATTTAACAGCTATTCAATTTTAACAGGGAAGGTGGAAACGCGAGCCATTATTCTACAACTATTTTGCAAGAAACACTTAGACAGTGTTCATAATTAATTGCACTGAGAATTAGGCATGTTAATTCAACAGTGCGCTCCCACTCAAATCAATATCTCTCATAATTGATTTAGAGTGATTGAAGATCCATATTTCTATTCGATGCCATTGACGGGTTCATCACTGATGACACGAATTTCAATTGGTAGGCCAACTTGCCGATCACATCTCTATGTGATTCTTGTTCATCTTTCGATGGGCATGTTCCGAGCTTAGGACTCTCCTGCCTGAACGTCAAAGGCAACCAAGTGATCTTGCTGCGAGGTCTGACCTCACCCGCCTCATTCCTCTCGATTCGTTCGTGCTCATGTGTACATGGCGCACCCCGAAAAGATACGAATTTCAGACGGTGCTACACTTGGGAGAACACTAACTACTTGATATTTTTGTGAGAGATCACCCTAATAAAAAGCGACTACCACGCAATCAAGAAGGGTGCATCATAAGGGATAAACATCTCAGGCAATTCATAATAGCATGATATAGCCCTTTCTGACGGAGAAGTCTTTCATTTCTTCGTCTTCGGCATTTGCATCGGCGTTCACCTTCGCTAAGATTGCCACCACCTTGTCGATGCACCGGATAATATTGCTATCTCCATAGCGGATAAAATAAATGCATTACTTAAGGTTGACACGCGGGTCATTAAAGTGCAATCATATGGCTCCAGCCATCATGCCAAATCATGACACGCAGGTCATGTTAATTACATCATATAGTCATCCCATACATAATCAAATTGAATATGAGCATTGCTATACCACATCACATGCACATGCAAACCCTCCTGCAAAACCAAGTTAGACGTTTCTAATCGGTTCATGCAAAAACTTGTTTTTCGTGTCTTCTAAGGTTTCGACTTAAACCGCAGCTACCAACGTTTTATCATCAAGTATGATTATTCAAGTTGCTAGATTAACATCTCGGGGTGTATGAAACATGAGATAATTAAATCTCGAGCCCCATACTAAACTTCGTCATACGCATGACCCCCGTGCAGATCATATCTGCAATGCCCTTTCATGTGCGAATTTCATCTTTCTTTTGACTATGACAGAACCCAAAGAACTGATAGCACTTCCATGATCAATCAGGATCACAGATTGCTAGAACTTTGTCAAATTCCACCATGTTGTCTCGAGATTGAGCAAATGCAAATTCTAGGGAAGCAACAAGAACATCGGGTAACAGATTTCATCTGTCACCCGCATAAATCATTTTCAGCAATAGATCTCATCTACTCCAAAATTATATTATGCAATACCCATACATCTCCATGTATTCTAGATCATAACCTGCATCTACGCATAGCACGGCCCTTGATGCCACTGTAGGGGAACGCGGCAGAAAACAAAAATTTTCCGACCTACACACCAGCCCAGGACCACTATGGAGACTGCATACATGGTTAGATCTTTTTCGTTATCGACTCATAGCGCAGCGGGAAGTAGAGTCGATGACGAACGGCGGTGCAGATCCCCGCAGCTAGGATTTACAACCACCCAACCACGAGGATGTATACCCTCATCTGCTCCTTAGACGGCCCTCCGGGAGACGGTCGAACAGCCCCCCCCCCCCCACGGTGTCACGGACAGCCCTTCGGGAGGACCTTTGAAACTCGAACGGTCACTCGGACAGCCCTTCGGGAGGACCTTCGAAACTCGGACGGTCACACGGACAGCCCTTCGGGAGGCACTCACGAACTAAGACTGAAACTACGATCTCTCTACAGAGTTGCACACATACGGTGTCATCTATCCAGCAGGGCTTCACCGTCCAGAACTAGTTCCTGCCGGAACCCAGACAGCCTTACGGCTCTACAAAACTCTTTTCGTGGGAGGGAGAGAAGAAGCCAGATCCTGCATGGCACTTGTATGTGAGAAAGTTGAGTGTGGAAGGCTGCCCCTCCACCTCTATTTATAGGAAATCCCAAGGGGTAGGGTAGTTTAACACAAAAACACAAAATGCACATGAACGAAGTCCTTCCTCAAGGGCATAAGAGTGAAACCAAGGGACAAGAGGGGCTCCAAGGTGGAGCCCCAAGTGTGGCCGGCCACACCCCTTGGGGGTCCCCCATGAGGGCCTCCCAATACGTCCATGTCATCCCTATATCTTTTGAGTAAAGCCCCAAAAGGTGGCTTTCCATAAAATATCCCAAAAAGCACTTTCACTATTCACGATGACATTTTTCAGCGTCCGTTCGAACTGAAAATATTTATGTGGGCTTAGAACATTTCCAATACCCACCATAATAATTTTCAACGTGTTCTGGAACAATTCCATTTTAGTGATTTTAATCTGCGAAACGCATCTGAAGTGGTTCCGGCAGCTCCGGAACATTTCTGGTTTTTATCTCAGGAAATTCCAAAAATCTTCCAGAATGATTCTGGCACCCTCCAAGAATTATCAGGCATGTGCCGAAACCAATTTCACTTAATGGTATATCCCGAAACAACTTTTCGGTATCATCGAAACTTATCCGATGACCTCTCTCTGCGGTACGATTCCGCTATCCGAAACTTTTCCGGTGTCCGAAACTTTTTTGGTGATTTTCTCTTATACTCCTTGTCTAGTATTCAACAGATAGATGACCCTTAAGCGTGTGACCCTATAGGTTCGGTGAAGTATAGACATGACCCGGAACCCCTTCCGATCAATGATCAACATCGGAGCCGTGGACACCATATTGACCCCTATACCCACACGAATGAATATTCGAGTGAACCTCCAGTTGTCGTGTGCTATTCCTGTTGCTTCGCGATATGTTACTAAGACCCGAGGTGAGATTTAGTTGCATCCCCGTGGATCAACAACTTGTCCACTATTCTAGTTACCTCGTTACTGGTTTTGTTCTCTTTTCTTGTTTCCGTGTTCCGGCATCCCTGTGATCAAATCACACTATGTCCGGCCAGATGATGATGGATACCATAACACCGAGAGGGCCCGAGAATATCTTTCCATTGTCGGAGGAGCAAATCCCAATCTTGAGCTATCAAGTTACTTGACACACTTTTCCATGAACCCGTAAGCCGCCGTAATAGCCACCCATTTACGGATGACGTTTAACAAACCCCAAAGTTCTTGAAGCAAGCATGAAGAAACTCGATACTCTCATGGTCTAAGGAATGATGCAAACGTTAACCATCTCTGTGTTATTTACCATTAACTTGTGACGAATGAATATCATAGCATAACATCAAACCGGGTCGATTCAACACAAATGTTCTCTTAACATTGTTCCCTCAAAGTTGCTGGCATAGACATGCCCATGATCAGGAAAATGGAACCACCATGCAACACTTGAGCTAGTCTTAGAAGCCAAACTAGGAATACTTCTTACTATTTATTATTCCACACGTGCATATGAGTCTTCCGTTGAGCCCCGTGGATATTGCAGACTCGAGAATCATTCCAGTTATAGCATGGAACATAAACATAATTATGAACTCAGAGATAAATAATATCATTTATTATTGCCTCTAGGGCATATCTCCTACAGGCTCGCACGCGTCATAAGACCAAGATGAGGCACATGGGTCTGGAGATTACTAGTGGCTCTGAGGAGAAGGTCACGAATGAGGAGACATGGATCTCGCAACACTGTCAGTGGTCAGACCCAGAGGTTGAGTATCAGCATGAGGCAGTTAGGACAGCAGAGGAGCCTGAGGAGGATGAGGACTCAGATGAGCACGGGGAGTACTGATGTTCTGGAGCATCTCCATCACCTTGGACTTGTTTAGTGCTCTTTGCCCTTTTGGTCTCTCGATGCCAAAGGGGGAGAGAGCTTAGGGATTTGCCGAGTCACGAGTGTGTCTTCTTTGTTGTTGATTTCATTCTCTCGTGAACTCTCTCTCTCTCTCTCGTTTGCTTTGATTTGCTTTCGTTTGTGTGTGGAACCTTAAGTACCTATTATATGGTGTGAGACATATGCTACTCTATATTTATATTTATGTCAAGTACCTTATTAGCTTGTGAGGTATTATTTATCTTGTGCCCTATCTTGATGATCACATGCTATTTCCTTGCATCTATGCATATCTATCATATTCTATTGATGCAAGTATTGTCAGTCTATAAAATATATGGGGAGTGTTGATCCTAGTGTGTGTACTTGGCATTCCAAAGTCATACTTAGTTAGTCCACACATCTAGGGGGCGTCTATATTTCGTAGATGTTCGGTTTGCCTACTTTCTAGTTCCATTCTTCTGCAAATCCTGTGTTGTCATCAATCCACCAAAAAGGGGGAGATTGTTAAGGCATATTTCTCCCTTATTGGTTTTTGTGATTGATGACAATGCATTTGCGAACTAATCATGTGCATTGAGCATTTCAGATAATCAATCATATGGCACAAGAAGATTCGTGCCCCTCTGAGCTATTGCAAAGACAGTGTTTTTCTTGCATTTCTTTTTCAGTGGATTTGAGTTGTAGGATCACCGTACTATTAAGAGGGGGTCTGCTTCGAAAAGATTTGCGCGGAATCAACACGTACACAGTCCTTTTGCGCCCTCTTTCTTTCCCGGCAATTAAGCTTGTCCTTTCCTGTGCATGGGCTTTCCAGAGCATCTTAAGCAATAGTACCACTCTGCTTAGCGGTAGTACCGCTCTAGTGGTACTGTTGTAGTTCAGTGCTAACCACACTTCCGCTTCTTTTTTCCTGTTATGTAAATGGGCGATAGTTCAGCGTGGTAGTACTGCTATAGTGGTACTGCAGCCCTGACTACCACCCCACCACCGCAGATTTACTGGGCATGTAACAGCTACGCAGAAGTACCGCTCCCGCGGCACGGTAGTATCGCTCTGGCGGAACTACCGTTGTTCCACTACTGCATGGAGTACCGCTTATATTTTGCTCTCTAGATAGCTCTGTCCCTCGAGTGGAAGCATAGTGGCAGTTGCCAGCGGTAGTACCGCCCCAGGCAGCACTACTGCCCTTTCTTTCTCTTCTACAGTTGTTCCGGCTGCTGTTCAACACTAAGCGGCAGTACTGCTGGTGGGAGCGGTAGTACAACTCCGTGAGCACTACCGCCTCCTTGACCTACTTAGTTGAATGCAGCGCCTGGATCTTCCCTGCCAGCGGAAGTACTACTCGCCTGAGCGGTACTACTGTGTCAGGACCCCGATCCTAAGTCACACTGATCTAGCATGTAACACATCATATCACTTTGTGGCCTCATGCACGGTAATCCCGCGGGTGCCACCTTACCTGGCCTGGGACCGTTTGCGCCTTTTGGCTCACGTATATGATAGTGCCGCTAGCATCCATATGACAAAGAACCCGGGCTGACATGACTAGTCGTGAACCCAAAGTGGCACTAACTTACAGGGACAGGCATACATGACCCAGCAACGAACGTGTCGGTCATCGGCAAGTGAATCTGGGCTTTAGCAACTGGGCTAGCAGGACTCCGGTAAACCGGGCTGTAGCAGGCTAACAGGACTCCGGTAGACACCGCGTGACATTTCCCCGAAGGGACAGACACAGGAACGAAGAAGGACACATGCCGGCCAGCCTAAGTGTTCCGGAGTAGTAGAAAGCTACCAAGGCTTAGTGGAAGCACTAGGAGACATTTCCCAGTAAGAGAGGCTACCAAGGATAAACAACTAGATAGTCACATCCCACACATACTGAGCATTTCAATAACATTCACACAATATGCTCGATATGTGCAAATACAACATGGCATCACAACATGACTCTACAACTCCAGTATTTATTCATTAGGCTCCAAGGAGCGAGATATTACAAACATGGGTCTCATGACCCAACAATCAGAGCATACAAGTCAAAGCACATGCGGAAGCTTAACATGTCTGGGTACAGACATCTACAAATGAAAAAGGCTGAGAAGCCTGACTATCTACCAGATCCTGCCGAGGGCACAAGATCGTAGCTGAGGTAACAAGCTAAATGTCGAAGTCCACGTGGAACTACTAGCGAGACTGAAGTCTCTCTGCAAAAACATAAATTAAGCAACGTGAGTACAAATGTACCCAGCAAGACTTACATCAGAACTAACTACATATGCATCATTATCAACAAAGGGGTGGTGGGGTTTAACTACAGCAAGCCAGCTTTGACACGGTGGCTATCCTGAACTACGACTGCAAGTAACTCTTTTGAGGTGGCGCACACGAGTCCACATATTCACCATATCAATACACCACTATGGATCCGCTCCCGTCTCCCTACGAGAACGCCATCCATAGCACTCACGCTTATCTTGCACATTTTAGAGTATCCACTTTCACTTGTCTATGAACTATACAGGCGACCCAGAAGTCCTTTACCGCAGACACGGCTATTCGAATAGATCATATTAACCCTACAGGGGTGTACTTCTTCACACACGCTCTCACCACTTACCGCCGTTTACACGACATGTACTCAGCAACCTTCAAGCGGAAGCCCAGCGAGGGTGTCGGCCACGACCTGACTAACCACACAAGTCTCTTGTCCAGGTTTATCACCTATTCGGGTTCCATCCGCAAGGAGATCCGGCCGGGGTGTCGCTCACGGCCCCAAACGATGTGTGCAGGGTTCCCAAGCCCACCATCCGGATGCCACTTGGTACATCGGGCCACCGTGCCTAGTCTGTCCCAAGCCCACCTGTACCGGGTGCCACTTGGTAGACTACTAACACTACCTACAAACACCAGAAACTAGTTGCAACTCCTGGACAGAGATCGGGTTGATTAATAAGTCGAGAGGGGCCAAGTTACCGGAACCCAATGTGTGGTAGTAGTTGTTCATGGATCACAAACACAGAACTCATTTCCTGAGGACGGCTTCAATGAGACAACCCACCATGTACTCCTACATGGCCTCTCACCGCTACCTTTACCAAATCGTGTTCACACACTTAGCTCACACACAGTAGGACATGTTTCACAACATTCCAATTCATCCCCGATGAATCAGACCTGACACAACTCTAAGCAATAGCAGGCATGACAAACAAGCATGAATGAGTAGGCACATCAGGGCTCAAACAACTCCTACTCATGCTAGTGGGTTTCATCTATTTACTGTGGCAATGACGGGTCATGCAGAGGAAAGGGGTTCAACTACCGCATCATGTAACAGTTGAATCGTTGTTGTCCTAATGCAATAAAAGAGAGCAGGAGCGAGAGAGTGGGATTGTATCGGAATGAACAAGGGGGTTTTGCTTGCCTGGCACTTCTGAAGATAGAAATAGTTCTTCATCGGTGTCATCGATCTCATCGTCGGTATCACGTCTATCGAGAGGGGACAAATACCGGCAACATAGAAGGGAACACAATCAATGCAATGCACAATATGATGCATGATCATGACATGGCAAAATGAGTGTGTTGGGCTAATGCAACTATAAACCAGATTAAATGAAGTTGGTTTGGACCAAGGGTTCAAATTCCAACTCCACATGTGATTATTTAAATGCCATTCATTTCATTGTCCTAAACAGTAGTGATAAGTTGTTCTAACATGCATGAAAATGGCGCAGGTGGATAGATTGGATTTTTCTAATCATTTTTCATATATAAATTATTTCATTCGGAGTTACGGTTGATTTTATATGAATTTTAGAAGTTTTGACTATTTTCTGAAATTTCCTGGATTTATTTTAAATCCAGAAAATTGTTAATTGCGTCAGCATTGCATCACTGTGGCGTCAGCAGGTCAACTGCGGTTGACTAGGTCAATCCTGACCAGTGGTGTCCACTGGTCAGTGACCCAGTATTGTTAGTGGCACGGACAGGTGGGGTCGGGTCAACTGACACGTCAGCACAGTCAACTCTGACTGGTGGGTCCCGTGTTATTAAACTAATCTAAACAGAAATAAAACCTAGATTAGTTAGGGCGTGGGGCCCAAGTGTCAGTGAGCTAGGGGGTTAGTTAGTGGCGGTATTAGCGGGTGATTAGCCGCTAATGACGTAACCACGTCAGCACGCCGGCGGTTAGATGACGGCGACAACCCAGGGCAGCGGTGGCTCGCCGGAGTGGCGCTAAGGGCTGCGGTTGGACGCGCGAAGAGCACCAGGAGGTAGCCCATGCCTGTGCGCAACCAGGGGAATCAGTGGCAGGGTGTCGGGCGGCCGGAGTTTGCCGGAGTGGAGCCCGCGGCGGCTGCCGGAGCCCGGGGCTGGTGCGGGTTGGCGCTAGGGGGGACGTAGCTCGAACGGGTGGGCGTGCCCGGCTCCTGGGAGCGTGCTGAGCACAGCGGTGTGCTCGGCTTCGAGCTACTGTGGCTCTAGCCACGCCGGCGGCGAGGCGCGGCGGCGGCGAGTTTTGGTCAACAAGGGGGCGACAGCTACGGCGTGTGAGAGCGAGAACGGAGAGGGAGAGAAGGGGCAGGAGCTCACGGCGATCTTCTTGGAGTGGACGGCGAGCTCATGGAGGGCCTGAGGCACTCGGGGCATGGAGGGGGATCTCCGGACATGGCGGTCGGGGAGGAGCATGGTGAACGCAGTGCAGAGCGTGCGAACGCTCGGGGCTGGGTCTTCTGGATGAATCAGACCACGGCGGAGCTCTGGGACACGATGGTGAGGCGAGGGGGTGACGGTGGCCATGGCAGCAGCGAGCGGCGGCGACGAGCGCGCTCGGGTGTGCTGCGAGGAGGAAGCAAAGGAGGGGAGAGGAGGAGTGGATAGGCTAGAGGGGTCAGGGTGGCGCCGAGGAGAAGTAACGCGGCGTCGCGCTGGCAAGGGAGGCAGGCAGGCGAGCTGGTGGTGTGGCGCTCTGCCCGCGCGCGCGCGTCGGCCACACGCCTGGCCGACTGGCGCCAGGAGGACGACGGCGGTGGTGGGATGGGCCGGTCTGTTGCGGTCCTGGGCCGCACAGGCAGGTGGGCTCCTGCCAGGTTAGTTCCTTTCTCTCTCTCTCTCTCTCTCTCTCTCTCTCTCTTTTATTTAAGTTTTTCTATTACTCTGTAATCTTTGTGGCTTTATGAAAAATACTTAAATAGATCCAAAAATCATGAAACTACTCAATGCCACTGTTTGGAGTATAACCAACAGCAAACATTTAAGTTTATGATTATTTGAGCATTTAAAATATTATCTAGCATTTAAATGCCCAAATGCAAATACTATATGATTTAATTCAAAAATCCAGAATGGACTAGAAAAATGTGCACCATTTTTGGGAGAGGTTCTAGACCAATTCAAAAATGATGAATTTTTGTGAAGGGCATTCTGGGTTCATTGAAATGTTTTTTAGTTGAACCTGGTATTTTCAAGGGGGGTGCTGGGGTTTGTTGCTCCCCATTTCAGGTTTAAGAGAAATTTAAACATGATGCAACACAAGACTAGCTAACCCAGAGCAGACCAGAACTAGGGATGTGACAACTCACCCCCACTAAACGAGAATCTCGTCCCGAGATTCAAGCGTAGGGTAAGATGAAGGGGAAAATGCAACTAACGCAATCTTCACGATCCAGGTTGCACTTCAAATGAATGTTGAATCAATCACCATCTTTGTCTTGTTGTCTTGCTCTGAGATCTCCAGCCAACATGACAACGAGAGGAGAAGGAGACTCTAGAAGGATCGATCTTCTCAAAGATCGAACAACTTAGTATCAACTCATGGAATGAGACATAGCAACATCACTCGAGCTGAGATACAAAACACACATCTAGAGGGATGGAGTGAAACACATGACAAAGGTTCACTAGGTAGGCAATAATTCCACACCTAAGAAGGTTGTGAACGGTTGTCAACGTAGTGAGGAGTTGAGTTGCCATGATACCATAACCCTGCACCTTAGGGAAGATGACTCGTAGAAATATCCCCTTAAGTGGAAAAAGGAATTACCTTTGATATAGAGATCATTGAGACTCTCTATACCAGCCTAGGGCAAATCTCGAGCGATTGTTTGGAGGGGTTCGGTAGAATGGCATACCCGGATTAGAATGGATGATGTGGATTACCTTGTTGAAGACAATGCGATGAATGATTTTGCTTATCATCAGGAATGGATGGGACTCATGGTAAGTCCACTTTTGAAGATTATCCTGGACAACAACTGCTGAGAAGGCAGCCCATGGAAAATTGGCACGATGGGGTGCAAGCTGGGAACAGAATGCAAATGTTGGGAATGTTCCAACCATCATATCTGCCTGAGATTCAGATCTGGTTGGTGTCAGGATATTCCAGACACACCGAGTCTAGAAAGAAAAATGAAAGTTTGCAACACAAATCAATGAGATGACGTTGCGAGATTCTTGGGGAATGAACTACAATAGCAAGCTCCAAAACATGAGCTGGTTCTGCTACAGCATGTGGACACGTTGTCCGAGACAAGCATGACCACATGGTAGTCTTACAATAAAACACTACCGAGTTCAGGTTGGGAACCATCATTGCGGAGAGCGAAGTCCTGCGCATGTACCTTTGGGTCCTTAAGGATTAGCACTTAAGAACTTCTTTTCCTTGAACAAATCAATCAGTGGCTGGGTGTGCTAGGGGTTACACATGGAGTGGAGGTAGCGAGCCTATCAAACCATGGAATACTTCGCACATGCATGACTGACTTGGGATGATTCCGGAGAAAGAAAAAACAATCTTTCTCAACTCACGGCGGCTACTTGCACCTAATGCACATGAACTTGGAGAAAGTCACTTCTTACACCAAACATGTATTTCATGAACGGGACATGAAGATAATGCTTACAAAAGTTTCCAATACTAGCTTGGTGTTCAACATGAGTCATGGAGGAGACAAGATGCTGCTGATGGGCTCAATAGCAACTCATCGGAATTTCCATATCACTGGACTTCCACCATTATGTGAACAATGTGATAGTATTGGTCAGACCAAAAGATGTAATGGTGTGTACTCGAGGAATCAACCACGAGTAAGACAACATTACGAATACCGTTGGTTCTAACTTGATTTGACGATGGTCCACACTCAAATCAAGGTTTGGGCAAGACGATAGGTTCAACATCTGATCACGAGGACCAATCAGTGAAGAAATCATCTTTCTACAACAAACACACAAACACAAGATATCCCTTTGAAATGAACTAAGTTAGGCAAGCTTTTATCTTCTAACTCTCCAAGTTGTTGTTTGGCTTAACCAACTAGCTTAGGAGTATCCAACATAGATTCCTGGAGAAGGGGTGGTTACAAGAAACCAACTTGATCACGAACTCAACATAGCGGTCAGGTGACAACCTGGTAACACTTCCGAGAAGACATTCGGAACATCACGAACCACTGAAATGTTATTAAGATCGGGAGCAATCTTGCTTTTTAGAGCAAGACGATATGATCACAAGAGCGAGGGATTGGCACAATCCTAACTCATTGATCGAGGGGTGCACCAGAAATAACGACTAGGTAGCACAATCTATCTTGGAACGACGATTCAAAAACCAACACGCTAAGAATGAAATTATTGTCCATTAACTACCAAGCAACAAGGTTGCTAGGAGTATTGATTTCACACATCATGGTTCACTTGTCGGCATTCTGGTCACAACAACACATGAACCGAGGAATGAAGAATGATGGAAAGAAGTATCACTGCATCAAGAATTCTTAAGAGGGTGTGCAAATATCACTATACTCTTGCTATGAAAGAGGGTGATACTCTGAGGTAGAATAGAACAAAAGCTGGATTGGCATTTTGATCTGCGGAATACAACTGCTTTGACCAAATCCTAGAAATGGACAAGGTACTGGAGTTTGTTTCTCCTAGTCATTCCGAAATGGAATGGCTTGTCGGACCACAGAAATCATAGGCATCGATAACACGAATGCATAACCATCCTGACTATCAATTGATAGACGAGAGCAAGGAAACAACTAAAGAGGGATAACTCAAAGGAACATATATCTTTCTGAGTTGTGGATGCATAGATTAGTATGTCGAGTAAAGCTCAACATTTCTTCCGGATAACCCATGCAGAAGGTAGAACTGGCAGATTCACAATATAGAATGAAGAGCTCATCAAGAGCACTCTGGTTGTGATCTTTTGGTTCAAAAGAACTCCTGCCAAGAATGGTTCATTGTATTTGGGAGAACGATATACCACGGACCTCGAGGAGTAACACAAAGGTCACTAATAACCTAAGGGAGCTAGCAATTACTATCAACATGAAGTAAGTAGGGTGAATCTCGGGTTCAAAACCCAGAAGTGGAATTCCTACTAACTAAATGGCATCACGGGATGCTTTCGAGAATGATGGCCAGAATTATCACTCTGGGACCACAAAACATGGCTAGATTACTAGGTGATACTCTAAGACACCTAGAGTCATAATAATAACTCCAACATATATGTCAAAGCAACAGAGTACCTTAACTCACTGTTTAGTGAGGTTAATCTGGCCCAAAGGAACATCAAGACGGGGGGAAAGGATTTTGCAAATGCTTCAGACTATTTAGAAACCTAGGATGACTCGGACAGCATAACGGTTGTAAATGCTAGAAAAGGTTTGAGACATGCTACAAAATGGTGGCATAACCACTCAGAAGCACAATATCAAGGTTTCGAGATCAACAGTTAACATACAGAAGTAGTAGGAACTGGACTCAAGTATAGAACCATCACTCCTATAGGTCTACGGATTAGTAACACGTGATCCTAATAGAAAGATGAGAAGCCTAGTTCCTTAACCCCATAGAAAGATAAGATGACTCGGATCGGAAGGGCATAAGGTATAAGGAGTACAAAGAGCCTTACGTTCCATCCCACAATCAATTCCCCTACATATAACTAAAGCATTTCTAGACTCAATTTCGACCAGTTTGGCTTGGTAATCCTACAGGCAGCCAAGCTCTGATACCAAAGCTGTCAGGACCCCGATCCTAAGTCACACCGATCTAGCATGTAACACATCATATCACTTTGCGGCCTCATGCACGGTATTCCCACGGGTGCCACCTTACTTGGCCCAGGACCGTTTACGCCTTTTGGCTCACATATATGATAGTGCCACTAGCATCCATATGACAAAGAACCCGGGCTGACATGACTAGTCGTGAACCCAAAGTGGCACTAACTTACAGGGACATGCATACAAGACCCAACAACGAACGTGTCGGTCATCAGCGAGTGAATTCGGGCTGTAGCAACTGGGCTAGCAGGACTCCGGTAAACCGGGCTGTAGCAGGCTAACAGGACTCCGGTAGACACCGCGTCACATTTCCCCGAAGGGACAGACACAGGAACGAAGAAGGACACATGCCAGCCAGCCTAAGTGTTCCGGAGCAGTAGCAAGCTACCAAGGCTCAGTGGAAGCACTAGGAGACATTTCCCGGTAAGAGAGGCTACCAAGGATAAACAACTAGATAGTCAGATCCCACACATACCAAGCATTTCAATAACATTCACACAATATGCTCGATATGTGCAAATACAACATGGCATCACAACATGACTCTACAACTCAAGTATTTATTCATTAGGCTCCGAGGAGCGAGATATTACAAACATGGGTCTCATGACCCAACAATCAGAGCATACAAGTCAAAGCACATGCGGAAGCTTAACATGTCTGGGTATAGACATCTACAAATGAAAAAGGCTGAGAAGCCTGACTATCTACCAGATCCTGCCGACGGCACAAGATCGTAGCTGAGGTAACAGGCTAAACGTCGAAGTCCACGTGGAACTACTAGCGAGACTGAAGTCTCTCTGCAAAAACATAAATTAAGCAACATGAGTACAGATGTACCCAGCAAGACTTACATCAGAACTAACTACATATGCATCATTATCAACAAAGGGGTGGTGGGGTTTAACTGCAGCAAGCCAGCTTTGACTCGGTGGCTATCCTGAACTATGACTGCAAGTAACTCTTTTGAGGTGGCGCACACAAGTCCACATATTCACCATATCAATACACCACTATGGATCCGCTCCCGTCTCCCTATGAGAACGCCATCCATAGCACTCACGCTTATCTTGCGCATTTTAGAGTATCCACTTTCACTTGTCTATGAACTATATAGGCGACCCAGAAGTCCTTTACCGCGGACACGGCTATTCGAATAGATCATATTAACCCTGCAGGGGTGTACTTCTTCACACACGCTCTCACCACTTACCGCCGTTTACACGACATGTACTCAGCAACCTTCAAGCGGAAGCCCAGCGAGGGTGTCGGCCACGACCTGACTAACCACACAAGTCTCTTGTCCAGGTTTATCACCTATTCGGGTTCCATCCGCAAGGAGATCCGGCCGGGGTGTCGCTCACGGCCCCAAACGATGTGTGCAGGGTTCCCAAGCCCACCATCCGGATGCCACTTGGTACACCGGGCCACCGTGCCTAGTCTGTCCCAAGCCCACCTGTACCGGGTGCCACTTGGTAGACTACTAACACTACCTACAAACACTAGAAACTAGTTGCAACTCCTGGACAGAGATCGGGTTGATTAATAAGTCGAGAGGGGCCAAGTTACCGGAACCCAATGTGTGGTAGTAGTTGTTCATGGATCACAAAAACAGAACTCATTTCCTGAGAACGGCTTCAATGAGACAACCCACCATGTACTCCTACATGGCCTCTCACCGCTACCTTTACCAAATCGTGTTCACACACTTAGCTCACACACAGTAGGACATGTTTCACAACATTCCAATTCATCCCCGATGAATCAGACCTGACACAACTCTAAGCAATAGCAGGCATGACAAACAAGCATGAATGAGTAGGCACATCAGGGCTCAAACAACTCCTACTCATGCTAGTGGGTTTCATCTATTTACTGTGGCAATGACAGGTCATGCAGAGGAAAGGGGTTCAACTACCGCATCATGTAACAGTTGAATCATTGTTGTCCTAATGCAATAAAAGAGAGCAAGAGCGAGAGAGTGGGATTGTATCGAAATGAACAAGGGGGTTTTGCTTGCCTGGCACTTCTGAAGATAGAAATAGTTCTTCATCGGTGTCATCGATCTCATCGTCAGTATCACGTCTATCGAGAGGGGACAAATACCGGCAACACAGAAGGGAACACAATCAATGCAATGCACAATATGATGCATGATCATGACATCGCAAAATGAGTGTGTTGGGCTAATGCAACTATAAACCAGATTAAATGAAGTTGGTTTGGACCAAGGGTTCAAATTCCAACTCCACATGTGATTATTTAAATGCCATTCATTTCATTGTTCTAAATAGTAGTGATAAGTTGTTCTAACATGCATGAAAATGGTGCAGGTGGATAGATTGGATTTTTCTGATCATTTTTCATATAAATTATTTCATTTGGAGTTACGGTTGATTTTATATGAATTTTAGAAGTTTTGACTATTTTCTGAAATTTCCTGGATTTATTTTAAATCCAGAAAATTGTTAATTGCGTCAGCATTGCATCACTGTGGCGTCAGCAGGTCAACTGCGGTTGACCATGTCAAACTTGACCAGTGGGGTCCACTGGTCAGTGACCCAGTATTGTTAGTGACATGGACAGGTGGGGTTGGGTCAACTGACACGTCAGCACAGTCAACTCTGACTGGTGGGTTCCGTGTTATTAAACTAATCTAAACAGAAATAAAACCTAGATTAGTTAGGGCATGGGGCCCAGGTGTCAGTGAGCTAGGGGGGTTAGTTAGTGGCGGTATTAGGGGGTGATTAGCCGCTAATGACGTAACCACGTCAGCACGCCGGCGGTTAGATGACAATGACGACCCAGGGTGGCAGTGGCTCGCCGGAGTGGCGCTAAGGGCTGCGGTTGGACGCGCGAAGAGCACCAGGAGGTAGCCCATGCCCGCTCGCAACCAGGGGAATCAGCGGGAGGGCGTCGGGTGGCTGGAGTTCACCGGAGTGGAGCCCGCGGCGGCTGCTGGAGCTCGGGGCTGGTGCGGATTGGCGCTAGGGGGGACGGTAGCACGAACGGGTGGGCGTGCCCGGCTCCTGGGAGCGTGCTGAGCACAGCAGTGTCTCGGCTTCGAGCTACTATGGCTCTAGCCACGCCGGCGGCGAGGCATGACGGCGGCAAGTTTCGGTCAACAAGGGGGCGACGGCTACGGCGTGTGAGAGCGAGAACGGAGAGGGGGAGAAGGGACAGGAGCTCACGGCGATCTTCTTGGAGTGGACGGCGAGCTCAGGGAGGGCCTGAGGCACTCGGGGCATCAAGGGGGATCTCCGGCGATGGCGGTCGGGGGGGAGCATGGTGAACGCAGTGCAGAGCATGCGAACGCTCGGGGCTGGGTCTTCTGGATGAATCAGACCACGGCGGAGCTCTAGGACACGATGGTGAGGCGAGGGGGTGACGGTGTCCATGGCAGCAGTGAGCGGCGGCGACGAGCGCGCTCGGGTGTGCTGCGGGGAGGAAGCAAAGGAGGGGAGAGGAGGAGTGGATAGGCTAGAGGGGTCAGGGTGGCGCCGAGGAGAAGTAACGCGGCGTCGCGCTGGCAAGGGAGGCAGGCAGGCGAGCTGGTGGCGTGGCGCTCTGCCCGCGCGCGCGGGTCGGCCACACGCCTGGCCGACTGGCGCCAGGAGGACGACGACGGTGGTGGGATGGGTCGGTCTGTTGCGGTCCTGGGCCGCACAGGCAGGTGGGCTCAGGGAAGGGTGATGGTAGCACGAACGGGTGGGCGTGTCCGGCTCCTGGGAGCGTGCTGAGCACAGCGGTGTCTCGGCTTCGAGCTACTGTGGCTCTAGCCACGCTGGCGGCGAGGCGCGGCGGCGGTGAGTTTCGGTCAACAAGGGGGCGACGGCTACGGCATGTGAGAGCGAGAACGGAGAGGGGGAGAAGGGGCAGGAGCTCACGGCAATCTTCTTGGAGTGGACGGCGAGCTCAGGGAGGGCCTGAGGCACTCGGGGCATCGAGGGGGATCTCCGGCGACGGCGGTCGGGGAGGAGCTCGGTGAAGGAAGTGCAGAGCGTGCGAACGCTCGGGGCTGGGTCTTCTGGATGAATCAGACCACGGCGGAGCTCTGGGACACGATGGTGAGGCGAGGGGGTGATGGTGGCCATGGCAGCAGCGAGCGGCGGCGACGAGCGCGCTCTGGTGTACTGCGGGGAGGAAGCAAAGGAGGGGATAGGAGGAGTGGATAGGCCAGAGGGGTCAGGGTGGCGCCGAGGAGAAGTAACACGGCGTCGCGCTGGACAGGGAGGCACGCAGGCGAGCTGGTGGCGTGGCGCTCTGCCCGCGCGCGCGCGTCGGCCACACGCCTGGCCGACTGGCGCCAGGAGGACGACGACGGCGGTGGGATGGGCCGGTCTGTTGCGGTCTTGGGCCGCACAGGCAGGTGGGTTGCTGCCAGGTTAGTTCCTTTCTCTCTCTCTCTCTCTCTCTCTCTCTCTCTCTCTCTCTCTCTTATTTAAGTTTTTCTATTACTCTGTAATCTTTGTGGCTTTATGAAAAATACTTAAACAGATCCAAAAATCATGAAACTACTCAATGCCACTGTTTGGAGTATAACCAACAGCAAACATTTTAGTTTATGATTATTTGAGCATTTAAAATATTATCTAGCATTTAAATGCCCAAATGCAAATACTATATGATTTAATTCAAAAATCTAGAATGGCCTAGAAAAATGTGCACCATTTTTGGGAGAGGTTCTAGACCAATTCAAAAATGATGAACTTTTGTGAAGGGCATTCTGGGTTCATTGAAATGTTTTTCAGTTGAACCTGGTATTTTCAGGGGGGTGCTGGGGTTTGTTGCTCCCCATTTCAGATTTAAGAGAAATTTAAACATGATGCAACACAAGACTAGCTAACCCAGAGCAGACCAGAACTAGGGATGTGACATACCGCTTGTGCACGGGCTATGGGTGCGTAACGGTTGGATTTCATTCCCCACTATAAAAGGGAGTCATCTTCTCCAAGTTGACTGACCTCTTCCTCCCCCAAGCTCCATTGTTGCTCTCAAGTTCATTTTCGCCCGATCTCTCTCCCTAGCCAATCAATCTTGTTGATTCTTTAGGGATTGGTTGAGAAGGCCTAGATCTACACTTCCACCAAGAGAAATTTGATTCCCCCCACTAATCCCTTGCGGATCCTGTTACTCTTGGGTGTTTGAGCACCCTAGATGATTGAGGTCACCTTGGAGCCACATTTCATTGTGGTGAAGCTTCATGGTGGTGTTGCAAGCCTGCAATTCAGTTGCGGAGAGAGCCTCAATATTGTTTGTAAAGGTCTGATTGCCGCCTTCAAGGGCACCACTAGTGGAATCACGACATCTTGCGTTGTGCGGGGGCATGAGGAGAATACGGTGGCCCTAGTGGCTTCTTGGGGAGCATTGTGCCTCCACACCGCTCCAACAGAGACGTACTTCCCCTCAACGGGAAGGAATTTCGGTAACACATCCTCGTCTCTACCGGCTCCACTTGTGTTTATCTCTTACCTTTACTTTGTGCAAGCTTTACTTGTGTTGTTTATCTTGATTGCTTGTGTTGTTGTTGTTGGTAGCATCATATAGGTTTTTCACCTAATTGCATATCTAGACAACCTATTTGTTGCTAAACCTAATTTATTAAGAAAAGCTAAAAATTGGTAGCTGCCTATTCACCCCCTCCCCCCCCCCACACACACACACCTCTAGTCAACCACATTAATCCTTTCAGGGCGGTGTGGCCCCCGACGGCAATCATGGAGACTGGCCGCCCCGGGGCGGCGCAAAGTGGAAGCACCGGCGGTGGCTAGGGTTTGGATCAGTTAGGCTGATACCATGTTAGAAGGAATAGACAGGAATTGGTGGAATCAGTGTTTATTGCTTGTGCCTCGTGGGCATATATATAGGAGTACAATGACCAACTTTAAGTTTAAGACAAGGTAGGGTAAGACCCTATGTTATCCTATCTTTCCTAATAATCATAGTACTCAACAGAGACTAAGCAAAGAAAAATTACCGAACCCACACTGGCAACAATTATAGTCTAATATCAAGAACACCGCTAAAACCTCCAACAAAATGGTAGAAACACTTGAAAAATACTAGTACTAATTAAAAACATTAAAAAGAGGGAAGCCATCAAAATGCTTTTAACTAATAAACAGAGCATTAACCAGAACTAGGGTACCCATTAAGAGAACATGATGTTTAGTGTGATTACCATAATGTATATCGAACAACTTAAATCTTTGTTCTTCAACGCGTGGACCGATTCTCATTGAAGAACTCAATCTGAGGTTGGAACCAAGATGTCAAACTCATTTTCCCATGTACATACATCGCATGTAAGCCCATCCCCTTTCACATTGTACTCCCTTTGACATGTAGAGTTTATTCTGTTCATAACTTCAAATCAAATATCAGCCAACCTTTGTTAACTGGAAATCTATGGATCTACAAGATGAAGACAATAAGCACACACAGATGACCAAAACTATCCTAAAACCAAAGGACGTTGCTCTCTTTCTATGAGTATCGCCATTTAATGTGGACAATAACTAGATTGAGTACTGAATAAATGTGACTATATCTAATAACAACTTCATAATTGAGTAACTAGTAGACTCTCCAAACCAATGAAGTATGTGTTCACAGTATAAGTTACCTAAGACAAAATTACATGCATAAGCTAATTCACAAGGTAACAACTATTAGGCCTATTTTTATGTCAATTAAATATGAAAATTTCAGTATCAAAGAATATTTCATGTTCAACATCAACATACCACCAGAAAGAAACCTGGGCTCTCCTTGAGATAAGTCCCTATCTTCGACATCTTCGAGAATTACAGGAGGTCGATCATGTTAACCCCCACCCTCTACCCTACCGACCACACCACTCAAGTGGAGCCATCACCGACGTTAGACCCACATGCTTCCGAAGAACAAAGTGAAGGCCCTCAACCTAGTGAACAAGATCAAGGGCAAGATCAACCTCATGATGATGGTGATTCACCAAGTTATGCCCAAGATCAAGTTCATGACTCCAAACAAGTTCAAGGCGGTGCTCAAGATGGTTAAGATGGTGATCCTCAAATGCCTATTGAGGAGCTATACTGGAGCGCCGAGCCACCATCAACAACATGTCATGGAGAATGTCCTTGGAAGCTTGAGAAAAGGGGTAACCACTTGTCAACAATTAACAAACTTTTGTGAGTGTCACACGTTTGTTTCTTGTATTGAACCCCAAAAGGTACATGAGGTGCTCGAGTAATCAGATTGGCTTGAAGCCATGCATGATGAACTAAACAACTTCGAGCGCAACAAGGTGTGAAAGTTGGTGCCAAGGCTAAGGGAGAACCATAATGTCATTGGAACCAAATGGATCTTCAAGAACAAGCAAGATGCAAATGGTGTTGTCACTCGCAACAAAGCAAGATTGGTTGCACTAGGCTACTCCCAAGTCAAGGGTATCGACCACGATGAAACCTTTGCTCCCGTTGCTCGCCTTAAATCTAGTCGTATGTTGCTTTCATATGCATATCGTCATGATTTGAAGTTGCAACAAATGGATGTGAAGAGTGCATTCTTAATGGTCCTCTTAATGAGTTGGTATATGTCAAGCAACCTAGGGGTTTGAGGATCATCCCAAGTTCCCTAATAATGTATACAAACTTGAAAAGGTACTCTATGGCCTTAAACAAGCCCCACGTGCGTGGTATGAGCACCTTATCGAGTTGTTTCAAGATCGTGGGTTTGAAATTGGGAAAATTGATCCCACTCTTTTTCATGAAGAGGGTTAAAGGGGACTTGTTCATATACCAACTCTATGTTGGTGGTGTTATTTTTGGTTCTCCTGCCAAAGCTTTCAATGGTGAGTTTGCCGCACTAATGACCGAGAAGTTTGATATGTCTATGATGGGAGAGTTGAAGTTCTTTCTCGGGTTTGAAGTCAAGAAAAGGAGAGAAGGAACATTCATCAACCAAGCTAAATACACCCAAGACATGCTCAAGAAATTCAAGCTAGATGATGTCAAGCCGGTCAAGACTCTAATGCCAACCAAATGCAAGCTTGACATTGATCCCAATGGTAAGGCGGTGGATCAAAAGGTATATTGCTCCATGATTGGATCCATAATTTACCTTTGTGCATCTAGACCGGATATCATATTGAGTGTGGGCATTTGTGCACGGTTTCAAGCCGCACCTAAGGAAAGCCACTTTGTGGCGGCCAAGTGAAGCTTTCGATATTTGGCTCATACCCCAAACTTTGGATTATGGTACCCCCAAAGGAGCAAGCTTTGATCTCATGGGTTATTTGGACTCGGATTCGGCGGGATATTGTGTGTAGAGGAAGTCAACTTACCAATGGTGCCAATTCCTTGATCGCTCTTTGGTAAGTTGGTCTTTGAAGAAACAAATTGTGTGTCTCTCTCCTCCACCGAGGCTGAGTATGTAGCCGCCGCAAGTTTTTGTGCACAATTGCTATGGATGAGGCAAACTTTAAAGGATTATGGTGTCACTTGTGACAAAGTGCCTCTTCTATGTGACAATGGAAGCAATCAAGATCTCCTACAATCTAGTGCAGCATAGCAAGATGAAGCATATTGGGATTCGTCATCATTTCATCCGGGATCACATCAAACATGGAGAGATTGATATTATCTACATCAACACTCAAGAGAAACTAGCGGACATTTTCATGAACCCTTTGGATGAAGCAAGATTTCGCGAGTTAAGTCATGAACTAAATATCATTGATTCGAGCAATGTGGCATGAATATAGGCACACCCCACCACATTCACCATATTATCTTGTTCTAGACGTAGGCATGGACATAGGGGAGTGTTGTTCTCTCAATGAACTCTCCCTCCTCCCATTATGCATAAATAGATCAAGTCTTTCACATTAGCCATTCTTGATGGTACTTGTGCTTCAAAGATGAGTCTTGGTCATGAGCCCAAGGTAAAAATCTTCGCGGTGCCATACCGATTGACTCAAAAATAGGTGAATTCGGTCACCTCCCTCTCTTTGAGAGGCTTGGCTCTGTTTTGTTTGAGTTGTTCTTTCTTGTCTTTGGTTTGGGGTGTTGCACTACTCCATGTGTGCTCTCATTTTAGTTGCCATTTGACCTTTCCATTTGTGGTGTTTCCTTCTCTCCAACCCAGGCCTTCCCTCTCTCAAACCTCTTAAAATTGCATGAGCCCCTCCTTCAAAATTTTGATCCTTGTAGTTTTATGGTTGCAAGTGGTACTACCACGGACGAAAATGGTACTACCGCTCAGGTCTATGGTACTACCGATGAGTGCAGTGTGACTGACCTCCTGTCAAAGCACTGGGGCGGTACTATTGGTACTACCGCTCCCTCCCGCAGTACTACCACTTCGGGGACCCGCAAGGGGGTTAAGTGGTGGGAACGGGAAGTTCTAACTTCCCCATGCCCATTCGCTTCCTCTCCTCTCGTATTATCTCTCTCAGGTGATCAAGAACTGCTACGGAGGCCAGTTTCGGCCCTCCGATTTCGTGTTGTCTTCTCTGTTTCCGACCGGTGGATCGATCCCCACCTTCTCCTCTTGCCATGGATACCGACATTTCCCTTGTTTTTCTCTCCCATGGTTCTATTTATGAATCATGGTTCTAGGGCAATGTGATACGTCTCCAACGTATCCATAATTTTTGATTGTTCCATGCTATTATATTATCAATTTTGGATGTTTTATATGCATTATGGTACTATTTTATATCATTTTTTAGGACTAACCTATTAACCTAGTGCCCAGTGCCAGTTGCTGTTTTTCCTTGTTTTTGTCTTCTATAGAAAATCAATACCAAACGGAGTCCAAACAGAATAAAACTTTACGGTGATTTTGTATGGACTATAAGAGACCCACGGAGCACAGGAGGTGGACCAGGAGGTGACCGAGGAGGCCACAAGCCTGAGGGGCGCGCCCACCCCCCTAGGGCACGCCCCTATGGCTTGTGGGCCCCTCGGGCACCACCCTGACTTATTCCCGACGCCAAAAGTTCTTATAAATATCCAAACCTCCAAAAAGAACCCTAGATGAGAAATTCCACCGCCGCAAGCCTCTGTAGCCACGAAAAACCAATCGGGACCCTATTCCGGCACCCTGCCAGAGGGGGAAATCATCACTGGAGGCCATATTCATCATCCCGGTGGTCTCCATGACAAGGAGGGGGTAGTTCACCCTCGGGGCTGAGGGTATGTACCAGTAGCTATGTGTTTGATCTCTCTCTCTCTCTCTCTCTCTCTCTCGTGTTCTTGATTTGGCACAATCTTGATGTACCACAAGCTTTGTTATTATAGTTGGATCATATGGTGTTCTTCCCTCTCTATTTCTTGTTGCGATGAATTGAGTCTTGCTCTTTGAGGTTTCGTTATGTTGGATTGAATATTGGATTTGAGAACACTTGATGTTTGTCTTACGATGGGATATCTGTGGTGACAATGGGATGTTCTATTGATTCACTTGATGTATGTTTTGGCACTCAACTTGCGAATTCCCGAGGTGACATTGGGGTAATCGATGCATAGGGGTTGATGCACGTTTTCGTCCTACGTTCTCCGATAGAAACTTTGGAGTGATTCTTTGTTGCATGTTGAGGGATTGTTATGTGATCCAATTATGTTATCATAGTTGAGAGATTTTGCGCTAGTGAAAGTATGAAACATAGGCCTTGGTTTCAAGCATTGCAACACCGTTTTTGCTCACTTTTGTTACTAGTTACCTTGTTGTTTTTATTTATTCAGATTATAAAAATATATTTCTACCATCCATATTACACTTGTATCACCATCTCTTCGCCGATCTAGTGCACCTATACAATTTACCATTGTATTGGGTGTGCTGTGGACACAAAAGACTCATTGTTATTCGGTTGCAGGGTTGCTTGAGAGAGACCATCTTCATCCTACGCCTCCCACGGATTAATAAACCTTAGGTCATCCACTTGAGGGAAATTTGCTATTGTCCTACAAAACTCTATGCTTGGAGGCCCAACACGAGTCTACAAGAAGAAGTTTGTGTAGTAGACATCAAGCTTTTTTCTGGCGCCGTTGCCGAGGAGGTGAGTGCTTGAAGGTATATCTTTAGATCTTGAAATTGAATCTTTTAGTTTCTTGTTTTATCAATAGTTTAGTCTATAAAATAAAACTACAAAAAATGGAATTGAGGTTGCCTCATATGCTTCATATTTTTAATGCCTTTCATGAAAGTGATGGAAAGGAAAGTTGTGCCAAAGTGTTAGAAGAAGAAGGCAATAAAATGTTTGGCATACAATCTTTGAATGATGAGCATGATTGCAATGTTGTTGGTATGAATTCTTTGAATATACATGATAATAATGATATGCAAAGTCATAAGCTTGGGGATGCTATGTTTGATGAAGATGATATTTTTTGTCCCACAAGTTTTGATGAACAAATTTATTATGATGATAGCATGCCTCCTATTTATGATGATTATGTTGATGAAAGTGGGTTTGGCAGAGTGTCAACTCTAGGAAATGATGATCCCACTATTTCGGATGGTGTTGAATCTTATTGTTATAATTATGAAAGTGGATTTGGATAGGTCGTGACTTTATTTAATGATGATTCCACTATTTCAGAAGAGGTATCAATTGATTATGAGAACAAAGTTGCTATCTATGATGATTATTGTGATGACATGAATGCTATGAAGAATAATGATAACCATGAAACTTGTCATCATGATTTTAATGCTCAAATTGATTATGCCAATCAAGTATCACATAATAGTTATTTTATTGAGTTTGCTCCCACTATTATGAATGAGAATAAATTTGTTTATGTGGGGAGTAGTAAAATTTCTATGCTTATGCATCATGAAAAGAGTGCTTTATGTGATAGTTATATTGTTGAATTCATTCATGATGCTACTGAAAATTATAATGAGAGAGGAACATATGCTTGTATGTATTGCAATAATATCAAGTTTCCTCTCTATGAGTTGAAAGTTTTGAAGTCATGCTTGTTTTGCCTTCCTGTGCTAGTTGATTCTTGTTCCCATAAAATGTTTGCTCACAAAATCCCTATGCATAGGAAGTGGGTTAGACTTAAAGGTGCTAGTCATATGCTTCATGATGCTCTCTTTGTGTTTCAATTCATTACTTTTATTTGAGCATCATTGAAATCATCATGCCTAGCTAAAAGGCATTAAAGAAAAGCGCTTGCTGGGAGACAACCCAATACTTATACCTACTGTTTTTGTGAGTTCACATGATTAATCTGCTGTAGTAATATGTTTTATAGCTTTTGTTTCAATAAAGTGCCAAGTAAAGCCTTTGGGATAGTGTGGATGATAGTTGATTTGATTATGTGCAAAAACTGAAACTTTTGCGCTCGGTCCAGAAATTTTCAAAATTCATTGGAACGTGATTTTGATCTGAAATTTTTACAGATGATTTGTATATAAATTCTCTATGTTGTCCTAAATTTTCAATATTTTTGGAATAGCAGGAGTATGGTCTTTGTTTAGATTACTACAGACTGTTCTATTTTTCATAGATTCTGTTTTCAATGCATAATTTGCAGGTTTCTTAGTTTCTATGGCTTATATTGCTCAATATAAATTTTGGAAATGAGAAGGTACAGTAGGCATTGTGTGATAACAATTATGAATCTTGTCTTTGACAATATCGAAGTGGATGATTTGTCTTTATCATACTAACCTATATCTCACGAAGTTCCGTTAAGTTTTGTGTGATTGAAGTTTACAAGTTTTGGTTGAGATATCAATATGAGGAGAATAAGGAGTGACAAGACCCTAAGCTCGGGGATCCCCAAGGCACCCCAAGATAATATTCAAGGAAAATCCAAGCAACTAAGCTTGGGGATGCCCCGGAAGGCATCCCCTCTTTCATCACATGATATGTGTTTTGCTTGGAGTATCAGTTTCTTTTGTTAGGATTTGCTTGCTATCATTTAGAATTAGGTTTTGTATCTTTTCTTTCAATAAAAGTGTCAAGGATATCATTCACCATGTACAATTTGCAAGTATATGAGTTGCTGTTTCAAAACAGAAAGTTTGTCGCTACTGCAAAAATTTCCTAGAAAAGTCAGAATGTGATAAAAGCTTGAAATTTTGAAGAAAAAAAACATGCAATGATAAATTATCTACAGTGTGGTACATTTTCAGAATTTTTTGAGTTAAATAAATATGGATCTTCCTTAATCCTTTACAAACTCTTCTGTTTAGACAGATTGTTGTTATGATTGCATTGTTTGCATATGTTTGCTTGTTTAATGATTCTATTTGAGGATAGGAATATTAAATATGTGGATGCATTTAGTATTCAATGTTAAATAATAATTTTAGTGATTTTCTACAGTGGAGAATGATAAGGTCTTGCATTGATTTATACTAACTTATCTCACGAGTTCTTGTTGACTTTTGTGTGGGTTAAGTTTTTAAGAATTAGGGAAACCGTGATATGAGAGGAATTAAGAAGACACAAGGACTCAAGCTTGGGGATGCCCAGGGCATCCCTAGTTAATATTCCAAGAAGTCTCAAGCATCTAAGCTCAGGGATACCCCGGTTGGCATCCCACCTTTCTTCTTCAATAATGACTGGTCAGTTTTGGTTGAGCCTAAGTTTTTGCTTCTTCACATCATATGTGCTATCCTTGGAATGTCATTTTATTTTGTTTTGCTTGCTGTTTGAATAAAATACTTGAGATCTGAAATTTTTAAATAAGAGACCGTCTTCACATAGCTACTTAATTATTTGACTACTCATTGATCTTCACTATTATCTTTTTGGAGTAGTTTGTCTTTACTCTCATGCTTATATCATTTTGAGAGTCCTAAAAATTGTATGGCAATTTTCTTGGGTTATGAATTTAGTCCTAATATGATAGGTATTCAAGATGGAAATAATAAAAACTTTCATGAAGATCACTGAATATATGAGAAATTTGATTCCTCACATTTGTTTTGAAATATAAAGATGGTGATATTAGATTCATTCTAGTGAGTAATTGTAGCTTGGTAGAAATACTTGTGTTAAAGTTTTTGATTCCCGAAGCATGCACGTATGGTGAACCGTTACATGATGAAATCGGAGCATGATTTCATTTTTGATTGTCTTCCTTTGTGTGGAGGTCGGGAGCGCGCGATGGTAAACTCCTACCAACCTCTCCCCTAGGACCATGCGTATTAGTACTTTGCTTCGATGGCTAATAAATTTTTGCAATAAGTATGTGAGTTCTTTATGACTAATGTTGAGTCCATGGATTATACGCACTCTCACCCTTCCACCATTTCTAGCCTCTTTAGTACCGCGAAACTTTCGCCAGTGCATTAAACTCACCATATACCTTTCCTCAAAACAGCCACCATACCTACCTATTATGGCATTCCATAGCCATACCGAGATATATTGCCATGCAACTTCCACCTTTTCGTTTTATTATGACACACACCATCATTGTCATATTGTCCTCATATGCATGAGGCATTAATATAGAGTTATCTTTGTTCTAGTATCGAGTTGTAAGTAAATAAAAGTGTCATGATCATTATTAGAGCATTGTCCCGTGTGAGGAAAGGATGATGGAAGCTATGATTCCCTCACAAGTTGGGATGAGACTCCAGACTTAAAAACTAAAAGAGGCCAAAGATCCCCAAATAAAAAAAGAGGGGTCAAAGAGCCCAAAATAAAAAAAGAAAGACCAAAGAGCCCAAACAAAAAATGAGAGAAAAGAGGGAAGGGACAATGTTACTATCCTTTTTCCACACTTGTACTTCAAAGTAGCACCATGTTCTTCATATAGAGAGTCTCATTTGTTGTCTCTTTCATATACTAGTGGGAATTTTTCATTATAGAACTTGGCTTGTATATTACAATGATGGGCTTCCTCAAATTACCCAAGGTCTTCGTGAGCA
The DNA here is from genome assembly GCF_018294505.1 of Triticum aestivum. Lineage (NCBI taxonomy): Eukaryota > Viridiplantae > Streptophyta > Magnoliopsida > Poales > Poaceae > Triticum > Triticum aestivum. The sequence goes on from NC_057813.1 coordinate 55,257,267, forward strand.
AGCAAGTTGGATGCACACCCACTTAGTTTTATTTTGAGCTTTCATACACTTATAGCTCTAGTGCATCTGTTGCATGGAAATCCCTACTCACTTGAATCGATATCAATTGATGGGCAACTCCATAGCCCATTAATTTGCCTAGTTGATGTGAGACTTTCTTTTTTTATCTTCTCCTCACAACCTCCACCATATTCTATTCCACCTATAGCGCTATATCCATGGCTCACGCTCATGTATTGCGTGAAAGTTGAAAAGGCTTCAGAACATTAAAAGTATGAAATAATTGCTTGGCCAATACTGGGGTTGTGCATGATAAAATATTTTGTGTGATGAAGATAGAGCATAGCTATACTATATGATTTTGTAGGGATAACTTTCTTTGGCCATGTTATTTTGAGAAGGCATGTTTGCTTTATTAGTACGCTTGAAGTATTATTGTTTTTATGTCAATATTAAACTTTTGTTTTGAATCTTATGCATCTGAATATTCATGCTTTCGGCGTTCTGGATACGAGGGTACCCAGACTTGCCTGCCTACGGCCCACTGCATGGCTCCATCAACAACCTGGTACGACCCAGCTTCATCAACAACTCAAGACCCTCGTGAGGGGCCAAGCCTCGCGAAGCAGATGACACCAAGACCTCCAAGGGGATCGGTCTCCTCAGGCTGGCTCCCGAGGAGCGGAGATTTCTATGCAAGGCGCACCTCACAAGGCTCAGTTGACGTGAGCCATGATGACCAAGGCTAGGCAGGCGCCAGCGGGCGCAGTGTACCAGTTTCCTCTTCGGTGCAAAGGAGGCAAGCAGCAGGCGTGGAGAACTGAGGAATCAACCAAAGGTTTCCATTCTGGTGCAACGAGGCCAAGACCGCCAGGACGGTAGGCCGGAGGTCGTCGCCGATTCCACCGCAGCGTCACGACCAGAGGCTTTTGCAGGCGAAGACCACTTTAGTTAGGATAGGATGTACTTGTTGTCTCCCTTCAAATTTGGCCGTTGTGGGATCCCTTCCCGCCAACATTTGGGAAGAGGACCAAGGCCACTATAAATAGGACCTAGCCACCACCATAGAAGGGGACGAAAAACAGTTAGAGGATCCATTCCACCCTCACCATCTCACCAGCTCACTTGAGCTCAAGAACACCTCACCTCCTGAGGCTGCTCAACCACTGTACTAGTTCATCCTCAGCCCCTCGAGGCAATCCACCACAAAGCAGGAGTAGGGTTTTACACCGCAAGGTGGCCCGAAACCTGGGTAAACTATTGTGCCTTCCTTTCCCTTCGAGCTTGACGCGCTAGGTTGTGAGGTTTCGCGAGTAGCAAGCTGGGTAGGTTGAGATCTCCGCACGCACCCCAGAGTTTGAACCTCTCAAGGGTTTGCGGAACCCGAAATCCGACATTTGGTGCGCCAGGTAGGGGAAGTGCCGGATCTTCTCTTCCGTCGATCGATCCATCGCTACTCCAATGCTTCCATGGCTGACGCACGTTGGGCTCACGCTAAGCGCCAAGCCATGGTTGCCGATCGCTTCGCTTAGACGGCACCGGTGGGCGACGGCTGTCCTCGTCGTCCTCCATCACCAACGGCTAACGCCGCCACGGGCCATGCTGGCCACGAGCAGCAAGCTTCATCGCTACACCCCCTCCGTGCACCGTGACGGGCGCACCGCCACTCCGTCACTGACTCTAGCCGGTTCATCCTCCCATGCACCCCGTAGCCCGACAAATGCGCAAGCTGGTCTGCTCATGGCGCGGGAGCTCCTGCGCTACCGCCCTGCCGACGACTTCTACGAGGAGTGGCTCAAACGCATCGCCGAGCTCGTCAGTGCCGCCGGAGACTCCACTGCGCTAGCTCACTCACTGCCTCAGCAGCCACCTGTTGCGGGCGAAATGGCTCACGGGGCGCCTCCACCACCTCGGGTCCAGGGTGCCATCGTCGAGCCAAGGTGGGCAGCGCCACGGCATGACCCATGGCATCAGGCACCTGCACGCGAAGAAGCAAAGTGTCAAGTGGCGCAGCGGCCACAAGAAGATGCACGTGCACTTCCATCACCTCCACGTCAAGACCATGCGCCAGTTGTGGTGTTGGCGCGCGAGCACCAAGACCAGGCTCCACCACCCTGGCAGACTCCCATGACCATAACAGGGTGGCGTGCATTCACCCCGGAGCTGCGCAACGTCGTCTGGCCCGGCAAGTTCAAGCTTGGCCTGCCGCCATGCTACGACGGCACTGCTGACCCCGCTGAGTTCCTGCAGCTCTACGAACTAAGCATCAAGGCGGCCAGCGGTGACAAGATCATGGCGAACTGGTTCCCCATGGCCCTTAAGGATGGTGCACGCTGGCTCTTGAATCTTCCTGTGGGGTCTGTCTGCTCCTAGGATGAGATGCGCGACCGCTTCATTGCCAACTTCCAGGGCACGCGCGACCGCCGGCTTACCGTGGGTGACCTACGACGCATCAAGCAGCAGCCAGGAGAGACCCTGCAGAAGTACATTCAGCGCTTCAACAACGTTCGCCTCAAGATCCCCAAGGTATCGGACAAGGCCATCATCTTGGCATTCACTAATGGCGTCCGCGACGTCAAGATGAAGGAGGAGCTCGCCATACATGAAGACCTCTGCACAGCTCTGGAAATGTTCAACATGGAGAATAAGTGTGCGCGGGCTTAAGAGGGACGCCTTTCCCTTCTCGAGCTCCCCAATGCAGACCTAGAAGACAAGAAGGCCAAGGCCAAGGACGTGAAGCGCAAGGGACCGGTTGTGCTCGCAGCCGAACCGGAAATGAAGAGCGGCTGCGATCACCCTGAGTCATCCAAGGGCAGTCGTCTGTACTGCGTCTTCCACAATGTGCACAGCCACAACACCAACAATTGCCAGGAGCTCAGGGCCCTCCGCGACTGGCGCCTCGGCCGTTGCCCCGAGAGCAACGATCATGGCTACGGCCATGGCGGTGGCTGAGGTGGAGGACACTGGGACGGACACGACCATCGCCAGGAGTAGCACGACCAGCCTCGGGAGGACTGCTGGCAAGGCCAGCCTTGCGAGGGCGCTTAGAGGGATCAGCTTCATGAGGATCGGCCTCAGGGCAATGCTGGTCTCCCTCCACCTGCCTCTGTCGCCAAGACGGAACGAAGACCACCACCAAGACGAGGGGGCTGGGGGCTTCCAAGAGCCTCACGCCATCGCATGCATGCTGGGCGGCTCCCAGGCCCTAGCCTCTCATCGCGCCTTCAAGCAGTTCGCGCGTGAGGTGAACGCAGTCCTTCCCAAGCTCGAAGGGACACGCCCACAGAGGTGGTCCAAGTATGCCATCACCTTCAACTCCTCTGACCAGCTCAAGTGTGTGGCCACAGCTGGCGCGCCCCCAATGCTCTGTTCACCCATCATCCGCAACGTCCTCGTCACCAAGACACTCATCGATGGCGGAGCAGGGCTCAATGTTCTCTCTGTCCAGACATTCAACAGGCTCCAAGTTCCATACTACCAGCTCCAGCCTACCAAGCTCTTCTCAAGAGTGATCGATGGCTCCACAGATCCAATCGGGCAAGTCCGCCTCCCTGTCACCTTCGGCAAGCGCGACAACTACCACACCGAGCTCATCGACTTCGACGTCGCCAACATCCGCCTACCGTACAACGCCATCCTCGAGTACCCAGCTCTAGCCAAGTTCATGGTGGCAACGCACCATGGCTACAACGTCCTCAAGATGCCAGGGAGCGGCGGCATCATCACGGTCGCCTGCGAGGAAAAGGACACGGTGTGCTCTCTCGAGCGTGCCTACCAAGCTGCGGTAGTCGAGAACCCTGAAGACGAGGGTGTTGTCCTCCGTCCTGAGGTCGCCCCAAGATAAAGAAGCTGCTGCTGGATGATACGTCTCCAACGTATCTACTTTTCGAAACACTTTTGCCCTTGTTTTGGACTCTAACTTGCATGATTTGAATGAAATTAACCCGGACTGACGCTGTTTTTAGCAGAATTGCCATGATGTTGTTTTATGTGTAGAAAAGAAAAGTTCTCGGGATGACCTAGAAATCCACGGAGGCACTTTTTGGAATTAATAAGAATTTCTGGGCGAAAGAAATACACCAGGGGGCCCAGGGCCTATCCACGAGACAGGGGGCGCCCCCCCCCCTGTCGGGGGCGCCCCCCTATCTCGTGGGCCCCCTGGACCTCCACCGACCTCAACTCCAACTCTATATCTTCCGTCTCGGGGAGAAAAAAATCAGAGAGAAAGTTTCATCGCGTTTTACGATACGGAGCCGCCGCCAAGCCCTAATCTCTCTTGGGTGGGCTGATCTGGAGTCCGCTCGGGGCTCCGGAGAGGGGGATTCGTCGCCATCGTCATCATCAACCATTCTCCATCACCAATTTCATGATGTTCACCGCCGTGCGTGAGTAATTCCATCGTAGGCTTGCTGGACGATGATGGGTTGGTTGAGATTTACCATGTAATCAAGTTAGTTTTGTTAGGGTTTGATCCCTAGTATCCACTATGTTCTGAGATTGATGTTGCTATGACTTTGCTATGCTTAATGCTTGTCACTAGGGCCCGAGTGCCATGATTTCAGATCTGAACCTATTATGTTTTCATCAATATATGTGTGTTCTTGATCCTATATTGCAAGTCTATAGTCACCTATTATGTGCTATGATCTGACAACACCGAAGTGACAATAATCGGGATACTTCTCGATGATGACCGTAGTTTGAGGAGTTCATGTATTCACTATGTGTTAATGCTTTGGTCCGGTTCTCTATTAAAAGGAGGCCTTAATATCCCTTAGTTTCCACTAGGACCCCGCTGCCACGGGAGGGTAGGACAAAAGATGTCATGCAAGTTTTTTTCCATAAGCACGTATGACTATTTACGGAATACATGCCTACGTTACATTGATGAATTGGAGCTAGTTCTGTGTCACTCTATGTTATAGCTATTACATGAGGAATCACATCCGGCATAATTATCCATCACTAATCCATTGCCTACGAGCTTTTCATATATTGTTCTTCGCTTATTTACTTTTCCGTTGCTACTGTTACAATCACTACAAAACACCAAAAATATTGCTATTACTATCTTTACCTTTTACCACCGTTACCATTTCTATCATATTACTTTGCTACTAAATACCTTGCTATAGATACTAAGTTAGCTAGGTGTGGTTGAATTGACAACTCAACTGCTAATACTCAAGAATATTCTTTGGCTCCCCTTGTGTCGAATCAATAAATTTGGGTTGAATACTTTACCCTCGAAAGCTGTTGCGATCCCCTGCACTTGTGGGTTATCACTGGGTCAGGGATCTCAGGAGGAAGCCTCGCCTGACGGTACCGCATTGAGCCTCGCGTCCGTGGATGGGGCGCCTTCACCTATCGCATAGGAAGGCGCGCCCGGCGCCCCCCTCGGGTTGGGCTTGGGGGCTCTCCTCTAGAGGCCTCTGACCTAGCCAGCGTCACGAGGGAGGCACTCGGGCACCATGTGGAGGCATTCTTCAGTGCACGCTTCTGAGGAGAAAGCACGGGGCACGAAACACCAGGCGCTCAGGAGTTCATCAGCAAGGCAATCAAGGAAATTCAGGGGGCAAGGGCTCTGTAGGGCGATCGCCGCCCGCCACCAGGCGTGGCTCCTCACCCTAGCGAGGGCGAGGAGTTTCGCATCTACATTGACATCACAGGGCTATATAGGGCCGCGTGTCAGGAGCTCTTCTATTCGTCCATGTCGGCTGAAGCAAGGGTCCTCCTCACAGCTACGTTCGCATGCCCTTCGGCTTGCCGAGCGCGCTTATTACATTTCAGCCACATGCGGGACGTCCTAGCGGCTCGGGAGGCTAGGCACCAGGCGATCCTGGAGGAGATGGAGATGGATCCTCACGAGCCCACCAGGCCCCTAGGGCCTCCTGAGGCTCAGGGCTAGGGCGGCTCATGAGGAACGACTTCATCAGCGCGCGCTTCCTGCTACCCCGATATTTCTTCAGCAACTATGCCAGGTGACATCTTTTAGTTCGTTCAGTTTGGGGGCTCCCCTCGGGCTACATCATCCCCAAGCCGCGTGGGTCTATCCCTGCGGCATGTATCCTTCTTGCATTCGACAGGGTTGCCTAACCATCTCTCATGAGCCGATTTATGATCATCATCTGCTTGCTTCGAATCCGCCTCACGGTTTCCCTACATTGCTGACTCATCCTTTGCTCATCCTGCAACGGGGGCTACTCATGCTGGCACGACACTTGTGCTCGGGTCCATCCCTCCAACGCTGATAAATCCGAGGACCGAGCTCTGGCTCACGACCCGCCACACACACTCCACCTCACCAGGTCCCCGGTGCCTTCGTCTTCCCGCGGAAGGATCAAGGGTAGGCAGACAGCACCATAGGGGGTCGCATTCTCTCCCACAGGCTAACACGCAGGTACACCTGAGGCCTAGCTACGGGCGGGTCTTGGCGGTCACCGCCTTGCCCCGCAAGTCGCTTGCACGTTAAAGGGGGTGCACCTGAGCATCGCGCCTCAAGAGCTCCTACTAGCTCTCCAGCCCTCATCCCCTAGCCTTGCCCAAGGCATCACGACCTGGCATACTAGCGGCGGCTGAGCCTGCTCAAGGGCCGGGACCCAAGGACGTAGAGCACCCAGACAAGCGAGGGATGGGAATGAGCGCCGCGGGCCCTACCTAGCAATGCTACATCGAAGGCATGAATGGGCATCACCTGGAGGAATCACTACGGACTCGCTAAAAGATAAGTCACTCACATGACGGCATAAGTCTCACGACCCAATCACCCGACTCTCGCAGTCCCACTCCGGCAGTGTCACTTCCCTTTCCGTTTCTTGGGCAGCTGCTTGCACGCCAAGGGGACCTCGTGAGCATTGCGTCTCAGGAGCTCTCACCGGACCTCAGGCCACCCACCTCCTGGCCTTGACCACAGCATCGCGACCTGGCATACCTCGATGGCGCACATTGTCGTCCTGCGCACAGGCGTACAAGGGAAGGGGGAAACCGGGCGGAGGCCTTGCTTGCCAAGGCCTGGTCACCTCCTTCCTCACGCCGGTGTTGCAGGGACGGCAGAACCGTTTCTTTGGCGGAAGTGGATCAGGCCCCTCCTGAGGGGCTTTTCCCTTTTCTTCCACGGAGAACCTCCTGATCAGCGCCATGGATGCAACAGCAAGATGGAGAAGAAGGGACGAGCAGCAAAGATGAAGAAGGAGATGAGCGAGGGGGGGGCTCTGCCCCTCCCCTCAGTTATAGCCAGAGGGAGGCCAACCACCGGCCTCCACGACCTCGCGCAATGATGATCCTCTACATGCAGCATCGACTCGTCAAGTCGGACAGATTTCAAGGCAGCATGGGGAAGTGGAGACGCCCACGTCCCATCAATCTCCACGCGTCGTCCAAGGCTGCAGACAGTTAGGGCCCGCGACGCTCTGCACTTGCCCCTTGGCTTCGCCTAGAAGCCAAGTCCGAGCGCGCCTTGGGCCCGGGGGCTACTATCGGTGTTCTGGATACGGGGGTACCCAGACTTTCCTACCTGCGGCCCTAAAAGCACAAGTGCTCCCTAGGTGATTTTGGTAATTAATGTCAACATATCTCTTATTGGACTAATACTTTTACCTAGTATGTTTCAGATAAGTTCAACAATGGAGTGGCATGGACTAGAGGATGTGGAACCCCTTCAAGATGCTAAGGACAAAAGGATTGGCTCAAGCTCAAAGCACAAGACTCTACATTTTACTTTTAGTGATCGAAGATCACATTGAGTCCATAGGAAAGCCAACACTATTAAGAGGGGATGAGGTGTTGCTTAATGGCTTACTTGCTCAAAGTGCTTAGTGATATGCTCCAAAGCCCACAACCACTTTCTCACATCCACATATGTCCCAAACCAAAAGTCAAACTAGGCCCCACCGAAACTTCCTATCCAGCGCCACTGAGTTCAATTGACATAGCCACTGCCAGAAACCCTAGTCTTTTTGGTCTCACCAATAGGGATCTCGGTCTCACCGAGATGGGATTGTAATCTCTCTGGTTCCCTTCTTATCATTTCGGTCAAACCGAGATGTGCGATCGGTCCCACCGAGATTGCAATGCAAACTCTCTATTTCCCTTTCGTAACGTTTCGGTCCAACCGAGATGAGCGAATCGGTCCCACCGAGTTTGCCTGACCAACTCTCTGGTTAGCCTGTTACCAAAGTCGGTCTCATCGAGTTTGTGTAATGTGTCTCACCGAGATTACGTTATGCCCTAACCCTAATGATATCGGTCCCATCGAGTTGACATGTCGGTCCCACCAAAATACCTAACGGTCACATTATGAACTAAATCGGTCTGACCGAGTTTAACGATTCGGTCCCATCGAGTCTGGTAAGTTGTGTGTAACGGTTAGATTTTGTGTGGAGGCTATATATACCCCTCCACCCACTCTTTATTTGTGGAGAGAGCCATCAGAACATGCCTACACTTCCAACATATATTTTCTGAGAGAGAACCACCTACACTTGTGTTGAGATCAAGATATTCCACTCCTACCACATAAATCTTGATCTCTAGCCTTCCCCAAGTTGCTTTCCACTCAAATCTTCTTTCCACCAAATCCATATCCTGTGAGAGAGAGTTGAGTGTTCGGGAGACTTTCATTTGAAGCACAAGAGCAAAGAGTTCATCATCAACACACCATGTATTACCTTTTGGAGAGTGGTGTCTCCTAGATTGGTTAGGTGTCACTTGGAAGCCTCCGTCAAGATTGTGGAGTTGAACCAAGGAGTTTGTAAGGGCAAGGAGATCGCCTACTTCGTGAAGATCTACCCTAGTGAGGCAAGTCCTTCGTGGGCGACGGACATGGTGGGATAGACAAGGTTGCTTCTTTGTGGACCCTTCATGGGTGGAGCCATCTGTGGACTCGCGCAGCCGTTACCCTTCATGGGTTGAAGTCTCCATCAACGTGGATGTACGATAGCACCACCTATCGGAACCACGACAAAAACATCTGTGTCTCCAATTGCGTTTGCAAACTCCAATCCCATCCCTTTACTTTCTTGCAAGTTGCATGCTTTACTTTCCGCTGCTCATATACTCTTTGCATGCTTGCTTGTTTTGTATTGTGAATTGTTAAACTTGTGCCAAAACTCCACTTTAACCTAAAGAGATTAAAAACTGCCAACTTTGTGTGTTGAGTGTCTATTCACCCCCCTCTAGACCCCTCTTCTTGATCCTTTCAATTGCTATCAGAGCCTTGGTCTCCATTGCTTTGGTTTAATCACCATTGGAGGAAGATGAATGAGTCTACTTTGGGGAGTCTTAGACATAGAGTGCCTATACTTGATGGAGAGTATTTTCCTGAGTGAAAAAATGAGATGCTTGTGATTTTCAATGAATATCATTTGAACAAGTATATTACTAGTCCTTGTGCACCTCATGTTGATCCTATGCATCCTACCCTTGAGGAGTCAATTGACATGATTCGCAATCTTATAACTGTTAATCTTATCACTAGAGGTTTGCCTAGAAACTTGATTGGTTGCTTGCCTACTCTTGAATGTGCCTATACCATATGGAAATTTCTTGAGGAACGATTCCCAAATTATTCCTTGCAAAATTTATATGAAATTCTCCATAAGTCTATTGCCTTGAGTAAGATGAATTCCAATGATCCTAAGTTTGGTGATTGTCTATTTGAGCTTACAAATCTTATGGATGCCAAAGGAGAGGTTGGAATCATTAGTGATATTATTTCCGAAGCTATTAGAATTCATAAAGATGACTATTGTCAAAATCATTTGTCTAACGGTTCACCCTCTCTAGGAATTGATCCACCACATGACGATGTTGAACATGGATACTATGATGAGGATGAGGATAGTGACTTTGATCTTGATGATGCAATGAGATTTGGTCGGGTTCTTCCTCCTTTTGCCGACACGTGGGACATCCAGCATCCAGGTCGTGTCATGAAAGAAAATAGAGTGGTAGTTGAAGCCACGAGATGTGCATCTTGGGTTAAACTGTAAATAGAATCTTACTACTCTTGAGTCTTGAGTAACTCCAAAAGCAGCCACCGAAGATCTTTATTGGATTTGTTTTTCATCACCAGCACGTCGAGGTGAAAGATGTGCAGGTTCAGTGGGTCCTCTTGCGTTTTCACTGACATGTGGGGCCGCATGTGAGCAAACAGACGATGGGCTCCGCGCGTCCGCTGGCTGGCTGAGAAGAGAGATAGAGGAGGGCTGAGCACGGACTGCAGGAAATTTGTTCTACGTAACCAGCACCTTGATATTCACGTGCGGTTGTTTCTAGAATAAAAAAAGGAGGTACCCCTACTTATGTTACTCCCACTACGCCTAGCCTAAGGTTAGTAGGTGACCTTGTGCTTGGCTCTTCGCCTCTTCCGGAAGTCGATGGTTCTACAGTAGTGCTTCTGGCAATCTAACACCAAATGAACTGCTGCACGTCCACCGCTTGTAAGCAAAAGTTTCTCCTCGTGCTGCGAGCCACCACGCATGCATTGGCGAGGGAGAAGGCATAATAAAGCTTCTCGTCGTTCTGCGAGTTGACGGGACACATCAAAGTTATTTACTAGTAGTATGTACTCTCTCCAAAAAAAAGGGCTGACCATGTCATTGCTACCATCCCGTGCTCCGTCGTTGAGTACGTGCACTATTCACGTGCCATCGAGGAGAAAAAATATTGCGTAGGTGCCATCGAAGTGCACGACTCACTTATGAAAAAGGGTTCCCCCCCCCCCAGCTTTCCCCCCTGCACGACTCACTTACGCACTACTTATCTGATTATCTCCATTTTCTTGCATGACACGTGCACCTTGATGCTAGATGTCTCGCGTGTTGGGAAAAGGATGAACAAAGCTCGCGTAAAAGAAAAGAGTTGAAGAGCATAGATTCCCGACGACCAAGGAGGAGCAAGGAACCTCGCGGTGGAGCGTCTGCAAGGAACCTTGCATGTTTTCCCCTTTTTTGCCATCTGCCCACCTATAACAAATAAAAGAACATGAACTTTTCGCTAACCACTAGAAATGGTACATCAGGATGCTAAGTTGAAGATGTTTTATACTCCCTCCGTTCCCAAATATAAGTCCTTTTAGATATTTCAATAAGGGACTACATACGAAACAAAATGAGTGAATCTACACTCTAAAATATGTCTACATACATCCGTATGTTGTAGTCTATTTGAAATGGCTAGAAAGACTTATATTTAGGAACGGAGGGAGTAGTTTATATTGAATTATTGATAACCACGCAACAAGCCACGCATGTACAGGACGCATGCAGCCACGCATGTACACAAGCCAACGCACTAACTCCATCGGATCCAACTCATGCACATACGCGCACAGCATGGAGCACACAACGCATGTACACAAGCTCGGCCGTAGAATGCGCGTGAATAACACATGCATGCGCACACACTCGGCTGCATGGAGGCGTGCGCCATCCACGGCGATGTCCGGTTCGTCATGCTACGGCGAAGCTCGCACGCAACGGCGCATACACATCTCTTGCAACACCTCTTTGCCGTCATTGCTCAACTACTAGTCAGAGACGAAGACGACCGCAGCCTCGGACTTAGAGCTAGCACCGGTGGAAAAACACGCACGCTGCACGCACACGAGCACGTACGGAGTGCCCACGACGTGGTGGTGGTGCGTCCCCAGTCGCCTCTACTCCTTCTGCGCACGTTGTCTATCAAGGCGGCTGCATGCTAATGATGATGTGGGTGAGATCTTCTAGGACTCAGATGATGACGAGGAAAATTATGAGACACAAGGTGACGTACACCGTCAAGGTCCACGGTCAAGGGGGTGTTAGTAAGTGCTTAGATGTGCTTAGAGCAAGTACAATAGGGCTGAGTCAGCGGGCTATAAGGAATAAACTAGTATATTTCTGCTTAGTTGGAGGAAAGAGAAGAGGAGAGAGAAGGTAAGCAGGCTCTTCGTGAAGAGCCAGCTCTAGCGCGTGCTCCTAGGCACTTTGTGAGAATGAAAGGTGGGCCATAGAATAAAAAAGTAGTAGTACACTCTTTTGATCCACTATTGTACATGTTGACTATAAGATGGGTTGTAGATGACATGGCACTGGCTATACTATTAATGATCTTTAGATGAGGTGCTAAGTGCATTAAATGGCTTAGTAACTCAAGTCTTCAATGCATAGGTGCTTAGTTTATTGGTGCCACATCATATTTTATGCCTACATGGTAGGCTTAGCAGCTATACATGGTGGAGCACTGGGAGAGGCCAAGGCTGGTCATACTGGGGAGTAACTTGTACTGTAACATATTACTATGTTACTCTAAACATCTCTATAAACCGGAAAGGAGGGAGTAGTAACATAGAGTAGTGTCATATGCAGAGTATGGGAGCACATGATATTTCCCCGTCCGGACCGATCCCAAGTTGGCTTCTCACCTTCTTGGCCCAACAAAAACCGCTCCCCCCTCCCGCGCGCGCTTCCCGCCCGGCGCCAGCTGAGCCCGCCGCTCCACATTGACGGCAAGTCAGGGCGACGCGACCTCTCACTGCTTCCGCTGTTGAAGCGGCTCACCGACCGAGGGCACCGCCCGCTGCACGCCCGGCATTTCAGACTACACAGTGGATAGTAACTTTACAGCAAGTACTACAATTAGATGACATAAGTAGGCTATAAGGATTTAAATATAATATTTGTGCTTAGTTGAAGGAGAGAGAAGAGGAGAGAGAAGAGAAGCGGATTGTAAACGTGTAGCCGGTTGTACTGCAACATACTTTGTGAGACAAAAGGTGGGGCCATTATTAATGATATATTATTTATACTAAAGGGACTAACGGATGCCTTAATTACTCCTTTTTTGAGACAAACCTTGGTGGGGCTATTATTGACTTTTTTGAGCTATTATTGACTTGGACGTGGGGTTTGGGGGCCAAAGGCCTACTATTATACTCGCACGACCGACCTGACATGCTCTACCCTAGCTGCCGCTGTATCATATGGTTTCGCACCGTTCCAGATCTTAGCGCCGCCATGCAATTCTTCTCCGGCCCTCCTTCCGGCGTGCACCGCGAGGAGGGACAGCAGTCCTCCGAACGCCACCTTTCGTGATCCTGTACGGGAGAGGGGCGATCAGGTTTTTGGGGAGCACACTCCTGTGACTGCTGCCAGCGACGACTTCCTCAATGACAGCCTTCTTCCCCGACCTCGGTAACCTCTTCATCAACGACATGAGTGACAACATCAACCACATTGGTTCTGCTCCCGCTGTACAGTATGTGATTCTATCCTCCTGGTTTAGTCTGCATCATTACTTTGATGTTTGCAATTGTCGTCATGATCTATTTACTGCTGATTCGGATTAAATCTCATACTAAATTGCTCATATATTCAACAATCCCATCCAAAAACCTGATTACAGGCAATTTACTCCGAGTGGTTTTGCTACGCTTTTGAAGCCACCTACTTTTAAGGGGGTGCAATATAAAAGGTGGCGCACAAGAGCAGTATATTGGTTTCAGATCATGAACTGCTATGACGCCACTAAGGGTAAGCTTGAGGGCGATCTTAATCCTGCACAGCAGGAAGCTTTTCAGAACATGGATACCCTTTTCAAAGCCGCCCTGCTGAGTGTTCTTGACGATTCCACTGTGGATTCATATATGTCGTTTGACAGCGGCAAAGACATGTGGGCTGCGCTTGAGGCCACATTTGGGCCCTCGGGCGCTGGCAACAAGTTGTACGTCATGGAGCAATTCTGTGACTACAAGATGACTGATGAGCGCTCTGTTGTTCAGCAGACTCATGAGATACAGTCACTCTCTAAGGAACTTGAGTACTTTAAGTGTGTGTTGCCGGACAAATTTGTTGCTGGGACCATCATTGCCAAGCTTCCACCTTCGTGGAACGATTTTGCTACTTCTCTGAAAAACAAGAGACATGAGTTTTCTGTTTTGGATCTCATTAGCACTCTTGATTTTGAGGAGAAGGCGAGAGCAAAACACACACGTGCTCGGGTCGCTGAGGGAACTTCTAGTGCCCACATGGTACACGAGAAGAACTTCCAGCCCAACCAGCCCCAAAACAACAAGAACAAATCTCAGGGGAAAAGCAAGTTTGATGCAAAGAACAAGCCGTCACATTCTACCAACTTCAAGAAGAATTCTCATAATGGGAAGGGATACAAACCTCAATTTTGGTAGCACCGCACAAATTTTATGTGGTTGCATCTAACTGCTATCAGCTAACCTCATGGTGCTCCGGGTATTCCTACATTCGTAACTAGGTACAATGACCACCGCAAGATGAAATTAGCTTATTCGTACGTTGACTTGCTGAATGCAGTGCGGAACGATCATGTCATGTGTGGAGGAGCAAACAAGCAGTGCACCCGAAGGTGGAAATAAACCAAGGACTTATGAAATTATATGTAATCTTCCTCAGGCAGGTCAGTATCCCCTTCGTCCAGATGATTGTGTTTTGTCATGCCGAGCTATAGATATGTGCTACTGTTTTGCAACACCGTTTAAGTATAGCTACTGTTTTCCTATCTTTTCAGATTCAGGACAATGAATATGATATCAGGGGAACTGCACAATATGGACCCATGTTGAGTCATCTCTATTGCCTCATGTGTTTGCTGCAAATATGTCAGCATCAATTGCAAGATGAGGCAGCTAGCTAGTTGTGGAGTTGCCAACATGCTCAAAGTGCTCGCAACATTGAGAAGAAACAAGCATGCCTAGGAAATTAATGCGTGCGCAGGGAGGGCCTTTGCTTAGAGAAGCATCGATCGATTTTCTTTATTTCCACACCTTCTCACAGCTTTGTATATGGTTATAGTATGGTGAATCATTGAGATGCATAGACATGCTGAACTTTTGTTCTTCTGAATGTTAGTTTAATGTGAGTGTCTGCGTCCAGTACCGCATCCTCTAATTTGGTGGATGCACACAGAGAAAATAAATCTCCTTAATTTACTCCATAACCACCCTATTAAATAGGCCTAGTAACAAACCAGGCGCATGCAGTGGCCGGCGGGCACATGCATCCTCCATGCATGGCCAGTCAGCCAAGCCCATGCGCCAGCTCCAATGCAGCAACGCAAAAGAAGAGAGCGGTTCTTGGGAAAAAGCGAGTAGTTAGTGTAGCGGGCCTTATAAACACGAACAGCTCGCTCTCCCGCTTCCGTCTCCCCACCCAATTCCCCTCGTTCCCCAATCTTCCTCACTCGTCCAGAAAACCCCGCTCACCTTCTTCCTCGCTCGTATAGAAAACGCCTGCTCCTCTTCTTCCACTCCTACAGAAATCCCCAGCCCTCCTTCTTCCCCACTCGCACTGCCACTAGGCTTGTCTCTGGCTACTCTGCTCAAACCCATGAGCTCGGTGTGATGCCCACAAGGAAAATGGAGTTGGCTGGCCCCATCGCCAAGAAGATGAGGCTCCCGCCAGCGGCGACGCCGGTTATAGATCCCGCACCCGATAGCACAGGGAGAAGCGGCGAGCCCCCCCCCCCACCCGGATCTGAGGAACCGGTAGAATCTCCGGTGGACCGCATCAGCGATCTCCCGGGCGTCATCCTTGAGGAGATCATCTCGCTTCTCCCCACCAAGGATTGTTGCCGCACACAAGTCTTCTCAACTCGGTGGCGCCCTCTATGGCGCAGTGCGCCCCTCAATCTCGATTGTCATCAGATATCTGTCCTTCCTGAATTTGATCTCCTCAGAGCCATCATCTCTTCTCACCAGCAGGGCCCCGTTCAATGCCTCTGCATCCCGACAAGCTACCTACTGTCCATACTCGACAAGGTGGACGCTTGGCTAACATCCCCTAAATTCGGAAAACTCCAGCAGTTTGAGTTCTACCATTACCATGAAAGTTTCATACCACGAACATACCAAGAATTCGTGCCCACACCACCATTGTCCATCTCGCAGTTTTCCTCCTCTCTCCACACCGCCACCTTCGCCTGGTGCCATCTACCAGACGATCTGGTACAAATGCTTCGACTCCCACTGCTAAAAAAACTTTCGCTTGTGGTGGTTTATCTGTCGGAGGCCTCACTGCATAGCATCATCCACTCCAGTTGCCCTGCCCTGGAGCGCTTGCTGATTGTTTTGGGAATAGAAATCGGTATTAGTTGTCTCCAAATAAAGTCGCCTCGCCTTAAAAGCATTGGAATTTGTTTTAAAGGACAACAGCTCATCATCGAAGATGCCCCTTCACTTGAAAGGTTGCTCCTTCATAATTGTTATACACCTTCAGAAATAACTGTCATCTCTGCGCCAAAACTAGAGACCTTGGGTGTAATTCGTGACCCGTTTAATAATGACAAGGAGTGGGTGTTTCCCTCCTCACTTTTTCAGGTACCGTATATTATCATCTACACATTTGTAATCATATGCTACATTTTTCATTTGTGCGCATAAGTTTTATATCATCTTGGAGTACACTTTGGGTACTAATATTATGTTATATGCTCAATGAAGAGTTCGTCCATTCATCGCCTATCAATGTTGCTGGATTCTATCAAGATCATATATATCAGAATGTATAGTTTTGATCTGGACATAATTATTGGCTTGCTGCAATGCTTTCGATCTCTGGAGAATTTATACATAGAGGTGATGATTTCATGCACATTGAAAGCCCATATATATTGTACTAGAATTAAATGTTCAGCTGTCGTTCTTTCGACATACTCTTTTTTCAGACCTTAACTGTTTTCAATCTTCATGTCTACTTAGGCAGAACCACATGGAGAAAAACATATAACCAATCGTTGGCGTAATAAGCACAAGGATTTTCTTAGTTCTCGTTTGAGGACAATAATGATGGGACGATATGCATCCAACTAGGCAAACAGAAGCTTTGTCACATTCTTCCTGTTGAATGTGAGGTTACTATTGTCCATGAGGCTTAATTTTTATAGCAAGAGATTTCTCACGGACGAACATGTTGATAAGCAAAAAGAAGAAGTCTCAGGTGGACAAATGGGCTTCTAAACGTGCTCGGCTTCTATTTACAATAAGTTGTAGACATCCTGAAATAATTTTTTTTGCATAGGATGTTGATTTTATGGATCAGACCGATTCATTTTTTTGTGACTGCAAAAAAGAGTGGTTGGATTAGATGTTACTGTCATGTTCAATCTGGGTTTTGTCTAAAAATTTGATGAACAATTAATCCTTGGGCTTTTTGTACCATTTGTATGCTTGACTTCCATGTTGTTTCCCTCGTACTCCCCTCCACCTGCCACTACACTGCCGCATCTTCCATGGCTGCTGTTCGTTCCCGTCCGAGGCCTTGCCGTCGTTCTCCGCCTTGGTTAGCTCATTGTGCCCACCGCCGTCTGGTGTTGTCAACACGGTCAACAACCAAGAGGAATCAGGAGATGATTGTATGTGGAGAGGCTGACAATAGGGACCCACCAGGGTCATTGCATTTCGCAAGCAGGTGCCTCGTTATTACAAGCCAAAAAAATACTTCCTCCTAATTGTTTGACAACTAGGTTCCACGCCATTGTCAATGTAGTCAATAAACGAGAAAATTACACAACGAGCAGATAACACCAGGGACCCAGCAGCTCGCCCAGTTGTTTTTCAGTTTCAGAGACGGAGCTCAACTGCATGCTGTACGGGGGCTGTGGCCCGTCTAGCCCACGCTTACGCTTTTATTAAGCACATGACGAGCCCAGTTGATATATATTTTCTTTCTGAAATTGGCTAGCCCAATTCTTTTTTTTTGGACAATACCAAAACCGAGGCCTACTTGCTTTTCTCAGCCCTACTGGGCTGCAAATCTTTCAAGACGAGGAGGGATGTAAGTAGTAAGAAATGGGCTTCCCCAGAAAACGGCCTATAAGTTGTAAGAAATGGGCTGTAAATTTTTACACCAAAGCCAACCGGCAATTGCATTAAAATATCATTTTTTCAGGATTTCTCTACTCTATACTCTTATAAAAACCAAAGCCAACTGGCAATTACATTAAAATATCATCTTTTCTCCCACAAGATAAACTACTCATACAAATGCATCTTCATGTTCTGTGCAACGAACGGGCATCTTGCTAGTTAAGATTCTAAATTTCATTCATTTTTTGCGGAGAATTGTTTTTTGAATTTTATTTTGATATAATTTTTTGAAAATTATTTTTAACATGACTCAAAATTTCGTGATTAAAAGAGTTCGGACCCCACCAAAATATGCAAAATTTCGTTGAATTTTTTAGCAGTGCCCAGAATATATGGTCTGTAATGCTAATAAAAAGAATATGGGCTTCAAATATCCATAAGAATTAGCAAATGGGTTGTAAATTGTTGAAAATAATGGCTAATGGGTTGTACGCTGTTTTCCACAGATTTGGAGGCTAACTTCTGGGCCTACTAGGTTGACGATGACGCTGTCCTATTTATTTTTTTTGACGCGTACACAAGGCTTTGTCAACTTAGTCAACACACAATAGTGACTGTTAGGTGTCCATCCAACGGCCGCCATGCTTCTTCAATCTTTGATCTTCCTACTCCAGTCGCCCAAACCAGCGTCGATGGGACTGCCTGCTCCCTCCTCCCGTGGCTAGCTGTGCTACCGCCAGGCCATCCCTCTAACCACCCACACATCCTATTATTTTCCGGCGACGTCAGTGCTCGTTCTCCCCTCAGCGTGGGCATCCGATGCGGTGGCTTCGCCGGCTCCGGGTGGTTCTCTTCCTGGGCCTCGCCCTCGTCCATCGCGTTTGTGCTCTCGGCACGGCGAGGTCAACATGGTCAACAAACAACAGCCATCGGAAGAGGCTGACAGTAGGGGCCCATACAGGAAAATACCTCCTTATTACACACAAAATAATGATTCCTCCACCTGATAGCTGGGACCAACCGGAAGGGTCTCTGTATTTCATGAAAAAAACGTTCCCCCCCGCTGTCAGCTCGGACCCACCGGAAATGCCTCCTTATTACACACAAAAAAATGAATACTCCCCCTGCTAGCTGGGACTCACCTTGGTGGGAGGCTGACTTGTGGGCCTACTAAGTTTGCGGGGACGGAGGGCTTTGTCAACTTAGTCAATATGAACGATTCTAGCTCCAGTGACTGTACGATGTCCATCCAACGGTCGTAGTGCTTCTTCAACCTCTGGTCTTCGTGCTCCAGCCGCCCAAAGCAACGCCAGTCGTGCCGCATGCTCCTGCCTCCCGTGGCCGGCTGTGATGCCGCGGAGGCCTCACCGCCCCCTACTACTCCCACTGTTGGCCAGGCCATCCCTCTACTCACCCACACCCCCTGTTATTCTGCGGCGACGGCAGCCTTACACCGCAGCCGAACCAGTGAACCCTCATACTCCTCTTCGCGTGGGCATCCACGGCTGCGTCTTCCCCGTCTCCGCGTCGTCCCCTTCCTAGGCCTCGCCGTCGTCCACCGTTGTGGTGCTCTCGGCGCAGCATGGTCCATGTGGTCAGCGACCGACTTCCATCGGAAGAGTACTGTGCATGGAGAGGCTGACAGCTGGGTCCACGGCGGCCGCAAGGAAGTTCCTCCTTATTACGCGCAAAATAATTATTCCTCCACCTGACAGCAGGGACCCACCGGACGGGCCATCGTATTTCATGAAAAAATGTTTCCCCCTGACTGCAGGGACCCACCAGCTACACCTTCGCACACAAGGAAGTGCATCCGGGAAAAAAAACAAAACGATTCGCCCCCCTGACTGCTGGGACCCACCAGCTACATCTTCGCACGCAAGGAATTGCCTGACAGTCGGGACCCACCTGGTCGAAGCATACGTAGCGTTGTCATTCTGGTCGCGAACGTGTATGTACATACTAGTGGATGTAGAGGCGCGCACGCATCATAGTAGAGGCGCACATGTGTCATAGTAGAGGCACGCACGTAGCATGTACACGTACCTACAGCGGTCAGGGTGCAATAAAGAAAAATACGGCCACGTATGTGTACATACGGGCGGGGTATCGAACGCCTACTCGCGCATATATACGTACAACCAGGGCTCGTGTACATTGGCTGGGTCGGAATGGAGAAACAGCGTCGTCGTCGTGTTCGTGGGGAGCCAACCGGCTGGGTCGAAACGGAATGCATGGTCGTGTTCATCGGGAGGGCTTGGACGGAACAGGCGATCGAAATGAGGCCTGGCAATGGAAACGGCCTTGTGTTCGACCGACCACGTTCCAAACGGGATCCTGTTCATCGGGAGGGGTCTGGCATACCGCAAAACAGAGGAAACGGACCTCCTACGGTCGAAACGGGGGTCCTATTGATCGGGAGGGGCGTGGAGTACCACAAAACGGACAAACCGGACCTCCTACGGTCGAAACGGGTGTCCTGTTGATCGGGAGGGGTGTGGCGTACCGCAAAACGGATGAAACAGACTTGTGTTGGAGCACTAGGTCGAAACGGGGGTCCTGTTCATCGGGAGGGGTGTGGCGTACCGCAAAACGGGACTCCACAGGATACTGTTCATCTCCACCGTCGACCTCCTCCAACCTCCACGGGCTACCGTCGACCTCCTCTAGCCTCCACGGTCTCCTGTTCATCCAGCCTCGACCGTGCGCTACTCCACCGACTACTGTTCAACTACCCCTCCACGGGCACCCCTCCACCGTCTACTATTTATCCAGCCCTCCACACCACGGGGTCCTGTTCATCCACCCCTCCACGGGCACCCCTCCACCGTCTACTGTTCATCCAGCCCTCCACACCACAGGGTCCTATTCATCCACCCCTCCACGGGCACCCCTCCACCATCTACTGTTCATCCAGCCCTCCAC